>NW_007256666.1:814366-826979 GCF_000164805.1 Carlito syrichta
AAAAAAAAAAAAAAAAAACTTCTCAAGAATTTCTGGCAACATGGCAATGAGACAGGTTGGACTATGAGAGTCTCCGCACCTGCCGGTGGGTGAGTAAAAGTCCGTTTGCGGGGAGACTTGAATTCATGCACCCAGGGCTCTCCTCCAGAGGTCATTGCAACCCCTTGCCACACTGAGATTAGAGCCCCGAGTGCACAGGATTGTCTGCTGCTCTCAGCACTCTCCTGAGAAGAGCCTGCTGAATTCAGCTGATCCACATCACCTGGAGCCCAGCCCACACCATCATGTATGACAGCAAAGTGACTGGAACTTGCCATCCATGGAGAGAGCAGTCAGGAAGAGCTGGAGAGGAGCCCCACCACCGATGAGGGGTGAGGAAACACCAGTCAGAGTCATTTTCTCTGTCCCAGGACCAGGCAGAGACCAGCATTGCCCTGCTCAACTCCACCTAGTCTCTAACCTGGGACCTAGAGGTAATCTCATCAAACTTGGAGAGACAGATGCCACTTCCCCATGCTGGATCAGACACAGACACATCAGATCTGAGTGGGAGACTTGACACACAGCAAGCTGGGTGAGTCCAGGTCTGATCCACCCTCCTCCCATGGTAGGCGTGGGGCATCTGGCTCACACAGAGAGCAGCCCTATCAGCCTGCACTGAGAGCAGAGGGGAAGGGATGCAGATCAGAGCTGAAAGGAAGTTGGACTTACAGGAACCACCTCAGAACAAGTTTTTTGTTGTTGTTGGTGGTGGTCTGTCTGTTTTGCTCATTTGTTTGTTTTTTTGTTGTTGTTTTAGTTTTTTCTCTTTTTTTCTCTCTTTGTATTTTTGATTATATTTTCATACTTGCTTTGTTTCTGTTACTTTATTGCTTTTATTAGACTTTCTGTTTGTGTATGTGTATTTTTGAGAGAGAATACATCAATAGAGGGGTCTCTGTCAGTTTGTTGTTTGTATGATTATCTGTATGTTTTAGTTTTTTAAATCTTTTCTGTCTTTGTTTCTCTTTTCATTTGTTAGTTGGTACACCTGTCTATTTTCCCTCTTATTCTCTCTCTCCACCTTCGTCTCATCCCCTGCCTTTCTTTTTTCCATTCCTTTCCATTTTCTTACCTCATTTTGCTTTCATGGGGCAAATCTATACCGCCACTGCATGGACAGATTGTAAGGTAATGGGAAGTGGGCTCTGGGAGCCAACACACCAGTCAATGGATACTGGGATCCGCAGAAACATTCTGAATCACAGCTCCCCCCTCAATTAAATCTCAAAACTGCAAAAAGTACAGCCCCCCATCCACAGTCTGGCTTCAGAATTGAAGAAAGCCAGAGGATCCACATAAGGAAGAATAGGAGACTGAGCAAACAGAATTAAAAGCTACCCCCCATATCCCCATCCCTGAACAACAGAATTTAAAAAGAGGTTTAAAAAAAGGAGGGAGGAAAATCTACACAAATGAAGAAGAACCAAAAGAAGAATATGGGTCCCACACAGACCCCTGGGAGAAAAACCACTGAAAATACAGATTTTGGAATGTAAACAATGAAGATCCCCCAGAATGACTGGTCTCAAACCACAAACCCAGGTATCAAGACATTAATAGAGACAATAATTAGAATCGAGGAGAGACAAGAAAAAAGAATGAGGAAGTTGATAACTGAGATAACAGTAGTCAATAATACAGTGAATGAAATAAATAACAAACTGATAAACATGGAAAGCAGAATTAACCAAACAGAAGAAAGAATCTCAGAGCTTGAGGACCAAAATATGGAACTAACCCAAACTGTCAAAAACATAGAAAAGAAGCTTAAAAACCTTCAAGAGCAAAACCTTCAAGAGATGAGCGATTATTTCAAGAGGCTAAATCTAAGATTTTTGTTTTGTTTTGGTTTTTTGAGTTGGAGTCTCACTCCATCACCCAGGCTGGAGTGCAGTGGCATGCTCACGGCAACCCCAGTGTCGACTTGCTGGGCTCTAGTGATCCCTCCACCTCAGCCTTCCAAGTAGCCAGAACTACAGGCATGCGCCACCACACCTGGCTAATTTTTGATTCATTGCAGACACAAGGTCTCGCTAAGTTGCTCGGGCTGGTCTCAAATCCACAGACTCAGGTAATCTACTCTTTAGCCTCCCAAAGTGCTGGGTTTATAGCTGAGCCACTGAGTCCGTCCTGAACCTAAGATTAATTGGACTTTCTGAGGCAGAAAGAGAGACAGAGACCACTCTGGAACAAACATTCCATGAAATCATCCAAGAAAACTTCCCTCATCTCATCAGTGACACAGTCATTCAAACATAAGAGTTTTGGAGAACCCTTGCAAGACAACAAATGAGTAGGCCAACTCCTAGACACATAGTAATTGACCTACACAACATAGGTATAAAATAAAAAATTCTAAAGGCAGCAAGAGAAAAAGGTCAGACTACCTACTGGGGAAGACCAATTAGAATAGCAGCAAACTTACCTACAGAAACAATTCAGGCTAGGAGAGTTTGTAGCCGAATCTTCAAAGTTCTCAAACATAAACAATTTCAACCAAGAATTACCTACCCGGGTAAGCTAAGCTTCATCAGTGATGGAGAATTAAAATCTTTCCCAAACATTCAATCCCTTGTGCTGCCTCTAGACCAACTCTAAAAGAAACACTTAAGAAAGTATTAAACACAGAAGAAAGGAAAAAAAGAATGACAACGTCCCTCACAAAAATGCAACAAAAGATGGAAAACACACATGAATCAATCAAAAAATCAAAAAAAAGAAAACAAACAGACAGCAACAATAACAACCAGCTATAAGAACCTCATGACAGGGACAAACTCTCACATTACAATAATTAGCCTAAATGTGAATGGACTAAATGCACCACTGAAAAGACATAGAATGGCAAAATGGATAAAATATAGCAAGACAACAATATATTGTCTTCAAGAGACTCAACTCACCAGAAAAGACAATCACAGACTCAAAGTAAGAGGATGGGAAACAAAATTTCCAGTGAACGGAACACAAAAGAAAGCAGCAGTCACAATCTTAATATCAGACAAAATACTCTGTAAGCTATCAAAAACTTAAAAAGAGCTGGGCTCAGTGGCTCAGCCTGTAATCCCGCACCTTTGGGAGGCTGAGGTGAGTGGATTGCCTGAGCCCGCGGGTTCGAGACCCGCCTGGGCAGCGAGACCTCATCTCTACCATAAATCAAAAAATCAGCCGGGCGTGGTAGCGCATGCCTGTGGTTCCGGCTACTTGGAAGGCTGAGGCGGAAGGATCGCTGGAGCCCAGCAGGTCAAGGCTGTGGTGGCCGGGAGCAGCTACGGCACTCCAGTCTGGGTGACAGAGTGAGACTCCAACTCAAAAAAAAAAAAATTTAAAAAGATACAGAACGTCACTGCATAATGATAAAAGGTTCAATCTATTAACAAGAAATATCCATCCTAAATATATATGCACCCAACATAGAAGCACCAACTTTCATAAAGCAGCTTCTAGGTAAACTTAAAAAAGATATTGACTCGAACACATCAGAGCTGGGGACTTAAATACCTCACTCACAACTCTAGACAGATCATCAAGACAAAAAATCAACAAGGAAATCCAGAACCTCAACGTGACACTTGACCAAATGGACTTAATTGATACCTACAGAACACTCCACCTAACAACCACAGGATATGCATTCTACTCATCACCACATGGGATGTACTCAAAGATTGACCATATCCTCGACCATAAATCAAGCATAAACAAATTTCACAAGATTAAAATCCTACCATGCACCTTCTCAGACCACAGTGGAACAAAAATAAATATCAACACCAACAAAGTTCCCCCAAAGCCCACAGAGACATGAACACTAAACAGCATGATGCTAAGCAACTCCTGGGTCAACATGGAAATCAAAACAGAAATTAAAAGATACCTGGAAACAAATGAAAACAAAGAAACATCTTACCAAAACTTCTGGGATGCCATGAAAATAGTAACAAAAGAGAATTCCATATCTCTACGAACACACATGAAGAAAGTGGAAAGATCACAAGTTAGCCTAACAAATCACCTAAGGGAGCTGGAAAAGCAAGACCACCAAAACCCTAACTTCAGTAGAAGAATCCAGATCACCAAATAAAAGCCCACATTCAGGACAAGAAGATAAAAAGATAATACAAAAAAATCAACGAAACAAAAGGCTGATTCTTTGAAAGGATAAACAAGACTGATGGTCCCTTGGCTAGACTGACCAAGAAAAGGAGAGAAAAAGCCCAAATAAACACAATTGACAATGCAAAAGATCAAGTCACAATTGACCCCGAAGAAATACAAAAGATTATCAGGGACTCCTATGTACATTTTTATGGAAACAAACTTGAAAACCTAGAGGAAATGGAGGAATTTCTGACATCACACAACCTCCTGAAGTTGAAACAAGAAGAAATTGAGACTCCAAATAGACCAATAACAATCCAGGAAATTGACCATGTCATAAGAAAACTACCTACAAAAGAAAGCCCTTGACCAGATGGTTTTCCAGTAGAATTCTACAAAACATACAAGAAGGAACTGATAACAATTCTATTGAAAGTATTCCAAGCAATTGAGAAAGATGGAATTCTCCCCAAATCATTTTACGAAGCTAACATTACATTGATATGCAAACCAGGTAAAGATCCAACAAAGAAAGAGAACTAAGGCCAATATCCTTGATGAACATAGGTGCTAAAATTCTCAACAAGATCCCAACAAATCACATTCAACAACACATCTCAAAAATCATTCACCACAACACAACCAAGTAGACTTCATCCCTGGGATGCAGGGCTGATTCAACATTTGTAAGACCATAAATGTAATTAAATACATCAACAGTTGTAAAAACAAAAACCACATGATCATATCATTAGATGTGGAAAAAGCTTTTGATAAAATCCAGCATCCCTTCTTGATAAAAACCCTTGAACATCTAGACATAGATGGAATATATCTCAACATAGTAAGAGCCATCTACGAGAAACCCACAGCCAGCATACTGCTCTACGGACAGAAATTGGAACCACATCCCCTGTAAACCAGAACAAGACAAGGATGCCCACTCTCACCTCTCCTTTTCAACATAGTTTTGGAAGTCCTAGGTAGAGCAATCAGACAAGAGAAGGAGATCAGGGGTATCTAAATAGGAAAAGAGGGAGTCAAGTTATCCCTCTTTGCAGATGACATGCAGCTGTACTTCAAAAACCCAAGAGAATCTGTCAAAAACCTCCTTTCACTGATAAAGGACTTGGGCAAAGTCTCAGGGTATAAAATCAATGTGCAAAAGACAGTCGCATTTCTATACCCAACAATAAACAAACAGAAACCCAAATAAAAAGCACAATCCCATTCACAATAGCCACAAAAAAAATCAAATACCTTGGCATCTTCCTAGCCAGAGACGTGAAAGCCCTTTACAATTAAAACTATAAAACACTGCTCAAAGAAATCAAAGATGACACAAACAAATGGAAAAATGTTCCATGCTCATGGACTGGAAGAATAAACATTGTTAAGATGTCTATCCTACCCAAGGCAATCTACAGATTTTCACGCAAGATCCATTGAATTACCAGCAGCATTCTTCTCAGACCTGGAAACAACAATACAGGAATTCATATGGAAATATAAAGGACCATGAATTGCAAACACAATCCTCAGCAGAAAAAACAAAACTGGTGGTATCACACTCCCAGACTTCAAACATTACTATAATGCTACAATAATCAAAACAACCTGGTATTGGTACAAGAACAGGCATACAGGCCAATGGAACAGGATAGAGATTCCAGAAGCAAAGCCTCAATATCTCAACCAACTCATCTTTGACAAAACCTAAACCACCAACGACTGGGGAGAAGAGAGCCTATTCAGCAAATGGTGCAGGGAAAACTGACTGACCACATGCAGAAGATTAAAACAAGATCCCTACCTATCCCCATACAAAAAAAATCAACTCTAAATGTATCAAAGACCTAAATGTAAAACTTCAAACTATAAGAATTTTAGAAAACACAGGAGACACCCTTATGCAAATTGGAACTGGCAACCAATTCCTGATCAAAACCCCAGGTTCCCATGCCATAAGAGATATGATATACACAAGTGGGAGCTCATCAAACTGAAAAGCTTCTGCAAAGCCAAAGAAACCATCAAGAGAGCAAGGAGACAGCCCACAGACTGGGAAGAAAAATATCTGCCAACTGTATGTCTGCCAAAGGCCTAACATCTAGGATCTACAAGGAACTCAAATGTGCTGAAAAGAAAAAAACAAACAGCCCCATTACAAAAGATATGAATAGACACTTCTCAAAAGAAGACATACGAGCAGCCAACAGATACAAGAAAAAACACTCAGCCTCACTAGTCATCAAAGAAATGCAAATTAAAACCACACTGAGATACTACCTAACTTCAGTCAGGATGGGCCTCATCAATAACTCAAAAAATAACAGATGCTGGAGAGGATGTGACGAAAAGGGAACACTTCTACATTGTTAGTGGGAGTGTAAACTAGCACAACCTCTGTGGAAATCAGTGTGGCGATTCCTAAAAGATCTAAAAATCTACCTTCCATATGACCCCACAATCCCCCTACTGGGAATATACTCAGAAGAACTCAAATCACTCTATAAAAAAAGATACCTGCACATGTATGTTTATTGCAGCATTATTCACAATAGCAAGAATATGGAACCAACCAGGCTGCCCATCAAAAGAGGACTGGATAAGAAAAATGTGGTCCATATACACGATGGAATATTACACAACCATAAAGAAGAACAGAATCACGAATTTCACAGCAACCTGGATGGACTTATAGTCTATAATACTGAGAGATCTTTCACAGAAACAAAGATCTGAGTATCACATGTTCTCATTCATAAGTGGACCTTGAACAACTATCATAATACTATAAGAAAAGGATTGGCAATAGTGGGAAACTGCGGGAGTGAAGGGAGGGTGGGGAGGCGGGATCGGCAGTAGTGGGAATCTACAGGGGGGGCATACCTCATCAACAACGGTACCTGGATAATGAACATTTGTATACCTAACCCCGAATTGTGCCCCACATCTTTTTTTTTTTTTTGAGTTGGAGTCTCACTCTGTCACCCAGACTGGAGTGCAATAGCCGCTCCCGGCCACCGCAGCCTCGACCTGCTGGGCTCCGGCGATCCTTCCGCCTCAGCCTTCCAAGTAGCTGGAACTACAGGCGCGCGGTACCACGCCCGGCTGATTTTTTTATTTATTGTAGAGATGAGGTCTCTACAAGTTGCCCAGGCGGGTCTCAAACCCGGGGGCTTAGGCAATCCACTCATCTCAGTCTCCCAAAGTGCGGGATTACAGGCTGAGCCACCGAGCCCGGCTTGTGCCCCACATCTTTAAAATAAGAAATTAAAATAAAAAAACTATACAGCAACTAAATATTTTGTCCGCCTGAATAAAAGATTACATGGTTTCGTAGAAAAAAAAAATTGCACATTCTGGCTTTCGCCTAGAATTCCTCCACCCTTTATGTCACCTTCTTTTTCAAAATCTAGCTAACTTGATAAAAATTATATTATGCTAACAAGGCAGAATGAGTACTAATTTGGAAGGATTTTATTCTGCAGAAAAAATTCCCAAGAAGGCTGGGCAGGGGTACATGCAATGTGATCAGAGCTTTGTTTTAGCAATTAAACTCTCTTTCAAGAAATTATTATCCCCAAATAGATCGTTGTAATGCTTTGGTCCATTTAGGAGAATAAAAACACAAAAAAATTGGTAACTGGTACTTATTAAATGAGTTATAAATTCACCTAAGTCATAAGACCAAATTACACGAGATATAAAAATAAAAGCAATAGTAATTCTTTCCTTAAATTCTTTAATTTTCAAAGTGCTTCATACTCATTATTCCATCATGCAATTGTTATCATGGAATTATCCAAGAAAGATAACCGATAAACTCTAAATCCAAGCATCAATAGCACTATCATGGCCCACAAGGACTGCTCCTGCTTCAAATCTTAAATAGCATTAGATCATTCATTTATTTATTCATTCAAAGTATTGTTTGATTTTTCATTTTGTTCCAGGCAGGGTTCTAGGCACTTAAGATAAAACAGTGGAAAACAACAAACAAAAATCTCTCTCCTCATGAAGTTTACATTCTAGGAAGAGAAAACAGACAATGAGCAGAATAAAAAAGTAAAAAAAGACCAGGCACGGTGACTTGGCCTGTAATCCCAGCACTTTGGGAGGCCAAGGCGAGGGGATTGCCTGAGCCCATGGGTTTGAGACCAGCACGGGCAACTTGGCGAGACCTCATCTCTTCAATGAATCAAAAATTAGTTGGACGTGGTGGCGTGCGTCTGTAGTTCCAGCTACTTGGAAGGCTGAGGTAGAAGGATTGCCTAAGGCCCAGCCTGGATGACGAGTGAGACTCCAACTCAAAAAAAAGGAGCTATTTTAAGAAGGCTCACTGAGAAAGTGATATTTGGGCATAGAATTGAAGAAGGTGAGGCAATAGATCATGAAAGACGAATAATATTTACGGCAGATTGTTTGCAAAAATTGCCATCCTTGGGTAGTCCCTTTCATGCTGATTCTACATTTAGTGATGTGGCCTGCTTTGGCCAATAAGACCATAACAAGTATCACGCAAGCAGTGGTCTAACATGTGGACTGAAATGTGTTATGAACTGTGGTTCTCTCTCTCTCTCTCTCTCTCTCTCTCTCTCTCTCTCTCTCTCTCTCTCTCTCTCTC
This sequence comes from Carlito syrichta, assembly GCF_000164805.1. Lineage (NCBI taxonomy): Eukaryota > Metazoa > Chordata > Mammalia > Primates > Tarsiidae > Carlito > Carlito syrichta. Next base: position 823,140 of record NW_007256666.1, read on the forward strand.
TCTCTGTGTGTGTGTGTGTGTGTGTGTGTGTGTGTGTGTGTCTTTCTCTCTCTCTCTTATCTCAGAAACCTTGTGACCATGATTACAAGCTTGGGCTATACTGTTAGAGGATAAGAAACACATGGCCAAGCCATCCCCATTGCCCAATCAATATCAAACCATGCTATCCTACTATGAAACTATGAAAGCAGACATAAACAATACTTGAATAAATGGACTTGGATGTGTTTCAATAAAACTTTATTTACAAAAAGATAGCAAACTAGATTTGGTCAGAAGCCTGTAGTTTGCTAACCCCATTCACAGACCATCCAGCCTTAGCCAAACTAGTTGACAAGAACTGTGCAGTCAACCTAGAGAATCATGAGAAAGAATAATTGTTGTTTAAACCGCTATATTTTAGATTGGTTTATTACACAACAAAACCTAACTGCTGTTGTGTTCCAAAAGAAACCAGTTACAAAAATCCTAAGAAGGCAGTAGGCTTGGGGTACTTTAGTAATTATAAATAGAGCAATGTCGCTGGAGCCAAGTGAACAAGAAGGGGAGAAGTAGGAAATAAGAGCAGAAGAAACAGGATGGAGTGGGAGATGAGACAGGCTTATTATATTATGTGAGGGCCATCATAGCAGAGGAGTGACATGATTTGAAAAGCTCAGTCTGGCTACTGTGTTGAAAATGGAGACTGGTTAAGAGTCTATTGTGGGCCAGGCACGGTGGCTCAGCCTGTAATCCCAGCACTTTGGGAGACCAGGGAGAGAAGACTGACTTAGCCCAGGGGTTCGAGACCAGCCTGGGCAACTTGGTGAGCCATTGCCTCTACAATAAATCACAAAAAACTAGCCGGGCATGGTGCCATGTATCTATAGTTCCAGCTACTTGGGAGGCTGAGGGGAAGGATCACCTGAGGCCAGTAGGTCAAGGCTGCAGTGGCTGTGAGCATGCCACTGCACTCCAGCCTAGGCAACAGAGTGAGACTCCAACTAAAAAAAAAGCCTATTGTGATAGCCCAGGGTGGGAGGTGATGGTAGACAATATGGGTGATAGCAGTGGAGGTTGTGAGAAGGGCCATAATCTGGGTATACTTTGATAAAGATTCGATAATAATTTGGATAAAGGGTATACAAGAAAGAGAGGAATTAAAGATGACTTCATGCTTTTTGTCCTGAAAAATTGGAAATTGTCATTAATTTGAGGTGAAGAAAGTTTTAGGGGAAATATGAGGAGTTCTATATGGTACTTTCTTTGGTGATTTGATATAATGTATTTGGGAAAATATAGTCAATTGCATTGATTTTTAATAAAAATAAAACACGTATTTTACGTAAAAATCATAGTTATCTGGATGCATATAATATGTGTGTATGTATGTATTTATAGACTTCGTGTGCTTGTATATATTTACATATCATTAAAAATTATAAACCCTGGCAGGGCTCGGTGGCTCAGCCTATAATCTCGCGCTTTGGGAGGCTGAGATGAGTGGATTGCCTGAGCACGCAGGTTCAAGATCCGCCTGGGCAACTTGGTGAGACCTCATCTCTACAAGAAATCAAAAATTAGCCGGGCATGCTAGCGCGTGCCTGTAGTTCCAGCTACTTGGAAGGCTGAGGCGGAAGGATCGCCGGAGCCCAGCAGGTGGAGGCTGCGGTGACCGGGAGCGGCCACTGCACTCCTGCACTCCAGTCTGGGCGACTGAGTGAGACTCCAACTCAAGAAAAATAAATAAATAAACACTTAGCTAAGCATGGTGGCACATGCCTGTAGTTCCAGCTACTTGGAAGGCTGAAGTGGAAGGATCGCCTGATCCCATCAAGTTGAGGCTGTGGTGGCAAGGGGCGTGCCACTGCCCTCCAGCCTGGGTGACAGAGTGAGACTCTAACTCAAAAAAAAAAAAAAAAAAAAGATAAACCTTGCTCCTATTTATAATTCTCTTTCAGTCATAATCCCCAAAGGAAACTTATTTTAGATGTTTCTTATGGAAGTAATCTTCATATTGCTAAATAATGTCCTTGTTCTGTTATACACTGATTTGTCTGTTTTAGACATTATATTTTGTCTTACTACTTTTTTCATTTTTTGTCTCTTTAATTTTAATACTTGACACATAAAGATGGTATATATTCTAGGTATATAATGTGATGATCTGCTATGCATATTCACTGTGTGATTAGCACAATGTGATTAGCACAATCAAATTAATTAACACATCAGTCACCATCCCCGTTGTACATTAGATTCCTGGAACTTATTCATCTTAAAACTGAAAATATATACCTTTTTTGATCAGTATCTATGTGGCACATTAAGTTTAAGGTGTCTATTGGACATTCAAGGAGGTATTGTATACATGAATTTGAAGTTCAGGGGAGAGGATTGGACTAGAGATAAAAAATTTGAAATCATAAGCCCATGGAGAGCATTTTAAATACATGAGCTTGATAAGATAACCAATGTCCATCAATGGATAAATGGATAAAGAAAAATGGGATACTATTCAGCCATAAAAAGAATGGCATTTGTTACAACATGAATGAATCTGGAGGACATTATGTTAAGTGAAATAAGTCCAGCACAGAACGATAATCTCACTCATATGTGGAGTCTAAAAATTTTGATCTCATAGAAGTAGAAAGTACAATAATGATTATCAGAGACAGGAGTGGCTAGGGGGAGAAGGGACAGGTAGATGTTACTTCATAATTACATTTAAATAGGAATAGTAAACTTCAGGAGATCTATTGTACAGCAAAGTGTACGATATTGTACTCTTGAAAAATATTGAGTGAATGTTATGTGTTATCGCCACAAAAATGATAACTATGTGATGTTAATTAGCTAGATTTAACTAATTAACCATTAACCATTAACTAGATTTAACCATCTACAATATATATACTTTAAAAATCATGTTGAACATAATAAAAGCATGTTATGTTATCTGGCAATTAAAAATATATATGTATATGTAACTGAGTCTTGAGACATTCCAACACTAAAATGTTAGGAAGATGAAGAGAATTTGAATTGGGGAACATTAGGCAGAACTGAGACAGGGAGATTAGAGAAGTAGAAATGAAACCAGGGGAGTGAAATATCCTTAAGGTCAACTAAAAAGTGTTGAAGTAAGATGAAAGCCAAGAATTAACACTTTGCTTTATCAGTGTGGGGGAAACTGGAGTCTATGACAAAATCAGTTTTCATGGAGTTATGGACATGAATGCCTGATAGACATGGGCCTAAGAGAAGTTGGAAGGAGAGGAAATGGGCATTATGAATATGGAGAGCACTTTAAAGAGTTTAGCTGTGAAGGGGATCAATCAGCAGAGGGTTATTAGAAGGATATTTTAGGATGGGATAAAAAATTTCCTATTTTTATTCTGAAGAGAATGATCCAACAAAGGGAGAGAACATGATGATGCAGAAAGAGAATGAGGACATCTTAGAGCATGCAACATATTCAAGCCACCAGATGGCTGCATCAGTATGAGTGACTCCAGATGTGTGATAGAAGCCAGGTCCTTGGGTGGACAAGAAGGGCTCTAGGACAAAAATGGGGAGGTTGGCCTTAGATAGAGGAATGGGAAATTCATCTAGTAACAGAAGAAGAGGTAGAATAAATGTACCTGGATGCTGGTGGGTGGGGAGATACGTTGGTGGGTGGAAGTTCTTATAGGTTTAATTTTGTTTTCAATGAAATAGAATGCAGCAGGGCATGGTGGCTCACGCCTGTAATTCCAGCACTTTGGGAGTCAGAAGCGAGAGGATTGCCTGAGTCCAGGGGTTCGAGACGAGCCTGGGCAACCTGGCAAGACCTCGTCTCTACAATAAATCAAAAAG
>NW_007256666.1:827197-835929 GCF_000164805.1 Carlito syrichta
AGATTACTAGCTAAGAGTGAGAATTTGGAGGAGGAGCAAGCAGTTAGAGGTTAGAGGTTGGAGTAAGTAATAGATAATTCCAGTAATAAATGGAGCCCTTGTTATTCCTGTCCCACATTGATTCTGAGCTTGACCATGTGATTTGCTTCAGCTAATAGTACATTAGCAAATACAATGCAAACAGAGGGTTAAAAACTGCTTGTCTCTGGGAATTCTTTTGCTGTCATTTGAGGAAACCCAAGCTAGCCTGTTGGAGATATGTGGGCTATCCAACAGCAAGCACCAATTGCCATCTCAGACCAACCAGTCCCATATGAGTCACCAAATGAACACAGTCACATGAGCAATACTAGGCAAATCTAGCAGAACGGCTACTCAACATTCCACTCCAAATTGTTGACCCACAAAATCATGAGCAACTAAAATGATTATTGCTTTAACACAGGTGGAATATACTTGATCTTAAATACTTGGAACCAGAGGTGTTTCAGATTTCAGATTGTTTTGGATTCTGAAATATTTACATTATGTTTACTGATTAAGCATCCCAAATCTGAAAATCTGAAATCTGAAGTGTTCCAGAGAATTTTTTTTTTTTGAGCATCATGTTGGTTCTTAACAAGTTTCAGATTTTGTAGCATTTCAGATTTCGAATTTTCAGATTTGGGATGTCCAATCTGTACTATGATTTGGGATGGCTTGCTATGTAGCAAAGGCTAACTATACAGAGGAGAATGAATAAATGATGAATGGGAGAGAACAGGAAAGTGAATGGAACAGGGAAGTAGAATATGATTGTCAGCAGCAATAAGGGCACCCTTAAGAGTCACACTCAAGGCTGGGCTCAGTGGCTTAGCCTGTAGTCCCAGCACTTTGAGAGGCCAAGTCAAGTGGATTGCTTGAGCCCACGGGTTCAAGACTAGCCCATGCAACTTGGTGAGACCTCGTCCCTACAATAAATCAAAAATTAGTCAGGCATGGTAGTGCACGCCTTTAGTTCTGGCTACTTGGAAGGCTGAGGCAGAAGGATTGCCAGAGTCCAGCAGGTCGATGCTAGGATGGCTGTGAGCATGCCACTGCACTCCAGCCTGGGTGACAGAGTGAGACACCAACTCAAAAAAAAAAAAAAAAGAGTCACACTCATTAAATGTGTTCAGTCATAATGATTGGTTTTTTTCCTTCAGTCACATTCGGTTGCATGGGTGCAAGTGTGGTGTAGGGGCAAAGTAGATTTAATCAGGTTTGGGAATTTGCCATGTGAGTACAATAAAGCAGCTCAGGAAAGGTGGAAGTACAGAAATGTATGCAAAGGAATGAGTATCGTTTTTACCATGGGATTTAACTCGAGCAAGTAGAGGAGACCAAGGAGTTGAGGCACAGTGAAAATGTTGTAGAACGATTGGCTGGATTTCCCAGAGGGGTTAATGGATTTTGGGCATTATGACTTTAGAGAGAATGAACTAGAAAAAGAAGAGGTGGAGACCAGAGAGTCTGATGCATGAGATAAGAGATTATAGAAAAAAGTGCAGTTATTCCAGATGACAAGGTCTGTGCTATGGCCATAACAGTGAGTGAATGAGTAGATTGAAGGACAAGATCGTGAGAGGAAAACAGATCATGGGACGGATTGTGGAAGGATCATCTATGTGGATATCAAAATCACCAGGAATTAGAACAGGGCTGATGGCAAAGATTTCCATCAGCTGGGAGCTAAGGTCATCAAGAAATATGGGGCTGGGCTCTCTGGACAACTATAACAAGAAAGAATGATGCCATAATATGATGCCATTAGGTTCTAAACAGGGGGTTTTAAAGGAAGAGGGACAGGGGAAGAATGGCCTGGAAACATCAATAAAGGAGGACTCTTCCTTACCCTCAAACCCAGTGGTACTAGGGAGAGGATGACCATCACCTGAGAGGGCTACAAGGGAAGCAGCATCATTAGGGGAATTCCACGTTGTGGTTAAAACAAGAAGGTGAAAGGAATGTTCAGAAAATAAGTTGAGAACGTAGGAGATCTTGCTAGTAATGGTCCATAAGTCCCAAATAGCACAAGGGACGGGTTTCAAAAGTTAAGGAGGGGTGAGAGAAGGGGACTGAAAAAGAAAGGTGCATGTCCTTATAGGGATTAGAGCATGAAGGGTGAGGTGTGTTCTGGGAAACTGGGAGGTTGACTCTTGTGGTGATGGATGTAAGCAAAGATAAAAGACAATTGGAGATTCGATCTTTGGACTGCAAGACTGTGATGGTGAGGCTGTCAGTTTGGGGTGGCTAAAGGATTTTTGGGGGACCTCACTTCACATCTGCTTATGGTGGTGTGTAGGTCTGAAGACGGGTAGTCATGTTTTGTTAGTTAAATAGTAAAATCCGCAAATGTCATGCCGTATAGCCTCATCATTTTTCCTTGGTTCTGTCCTGACACTCATGCCTCCCCTGGGAAAGACGGCTGGTTAAGGTACATTGGCATCCTTTAAACTTCAGGGGCTGCCAATAAACTTCCTTCTTCCAAATGTCTGACAAAAGCGGTGAACGGCTTTTCAAGGGAGGTAAAAGCTGCCAGAGCTGAGTCTGATGTTCTTTCTCTGAGAGGAAGGGTGCAAGCCCTGCATTTCTTTGATGTTGCTCTAAAACACTTGCGCTGGCATCACCAGGGGCTTTGATGTTCTTCTAGCACTCTGACATCCTGACATCTGGGCTTGTACTCTTCTGAAGCAGCAAATTGAAACAATAGTCAAACTCCAGTTTAAAAAGAAAAAGGACAGCGAGACCTCATACAGAACTTTTTGATGCCACTCGCCTGATTAGAGAGAATGCTCTCACTGCATCTTCAAACACAGGATCATTAGTTTCACATTTTCATATTCATCTCAAGTGTCTGTCACTGGGCACCCTCATTATCCCAAGACATCTCCAATAAGAGATTTGATGACACCCCCTCCCATCCCGCAACCTAGTTCCAAACGTGCTGCTTCTTCCAAATGGCCTTTAACTTAAACATAAAAATTATACTTGGGCTGGATGTGGTGGCTCACACCTTTATTTTTTTATTTTTATTTTTTATTTTCTTTTATTTTTGAGTTGGAGTCTCACTCTGTCACCCAGACTGGAGTGCAGTGGCCGCTCCCAGCCACCGCAGCTTCCACCTGCTGGGCTCCGGCAATCCTTCCACCTCAGCCTTCCATGTAGCTGGAACTACAGGCGCGCGCTACCATGCCCGGCTAATTTTTGATTTATTGTGGAGATGAGGTCTTGCCAAGTTGCCCAGGCGGATCTTGAACCCATGGGATCAGGCAGTTCACTCACCTCAGCCTCCCAAAGCGCGGGATTACAGGCTGAGCCACCGAGCCCGGCTCACACTTTTAATCCAAGTGCTTTGGAAGGCCTAGGTAGGAGGATCACTTGAGCATAGCAACATAGCAAGGCCCAGTCTCTAGAAAAATAAAATTATAAATAAATAACCAGGAGTGGTGGTGTGCCTTGGGAAGCTAAGGTGGAAGGATTGTTTGAGCCTGAGATTTCAAGGTTATGGTGAGCTATGATTGTGCCACTGCACTCCAGCCCAGGCAGAAACCAAATAAATAAAAAAAAAGAACTATATCCTTGAGGTCATCCTCCATACCTCCCTTTTGATCATCTCCCCTTGAGTTACACTTCTTCGTTCCTTCATGTCAGAAGAGTCCTCTATCTTGCCTTTGTCCTCAATTCCCCCAAGCCCTGATGTGACAATCTACCTCCTATTGTTTTTATCTCCACATCTAGCTAGCTAGCTCTTCCTCTCTCTGAAGTTTAAGCTTAAAGCTAAACACCATTTATTTATTTATTTATTTTTAATGAGTCAGAGTCTCAGTTTATCGCCCAGGCTGGAGTGCAGTGGCACGCTCAAGGTCACAGAAGCCTCAACCTGCTGGGCTCAGGCGATCCTTCCAATTCAGACTTCCAAGTAGTTGGAACTGCGGGTATGTGCCACCACACCCAACTAATATTTTGATTTATTGTAAAGACGAGGGCTCACCATGTTGCCCAGGCTGGTCTTGAACCCATGGGTTCAGGCAATCCTCTTGCTTCTGCCTCCCAAAGTGCCTGGCCAAGCTAAACATTTTTTAGAGGATGATCCAAATCACTGCTTTTCGATCCATAGCCCTTCACTTTTTCTTTCCTTTTCTTTTTTTCTTTTTCTTTTTGATTTGGAGTCTCACTCTGTCACCCAGGCTAGAGTGCAGTGGCACAATTATGGCCACCGCAACCTCAGCCTGCTGGGCTCAGGCGATCCTTCTGCCTCAGCTTTCCAAGTAGCTGGAACTACAGGCAATGGCCACCACACCTGGCTAATTTTTTGATTTATTGTAGAAATGAGGTCTCGCCAAGGCCCTTCACTTCTTTACCCTCTGTTTTCCATACACATTCACAGACTTGAAGAATGAATGGGGGAACAAAGTAAAGCATTTTTTGGTATTAAAATTCCTTTGTTCAATGTGGACATCTCTCTCTCTCTCTCTCTCTCTCTTTTTTTCTTGAGTTGGAGTTTCACCCTGTTGCCCAGGCTGGAGTGCAGTGGCATATTCATGACCACTGCAGCTTCGACCTGCTAGGCTCAGGTGATTCTTCCACCTCAGACTTACAAGTAGCTGGAACGACAGGCATGTGCCACCATGGCTGGCTAATTTTTTGATTTATTGTAGAGACGAGGTCTCACCAAGTTGCCCAGGTTAGTCTCAAACCCGTGGGCTCAGGCAATTCTCTCACCTTAGCCTCCCAAAGTTCTGGGATTACAGGTGTGAGTCACCACACCTGGCGACCTCTCATATTTTTAATACACAAAATCTTCCCAGACAGAGCCCACATTCCTGTGAACCTTAACACTTTTATGGGCCAGACCATATAATTATGATTACATTTGCATTCTCCATTTTCCTGCCACCTTCATGTCTCTACTTCTTTCCTTAACATCTTAGATAAGTGTGGCATTTTTCTTTTCTCCCAGACTTCTTTCCCTTGTTTCCTTTTACAATGCGATCACTCTCCTTTTGGTGTCAAGAACTGATCAAATAGGTAAAGTGAGTTTTCACAATTTGTTCAGGTGAAATCTCCCCCTTCCTCTCCTTCAGCAAACACCTTCTCATAGCACCTTTATTTTCATTAAGATGCAAATTGACACACAAGAGTGAAACTCTAGTTGGGGGTTACTGCAAATATAAGAGAGTCCCTGGAATCCAGGTATTTTGATGACTTAGCAGACCTCGCTCAAGGTCCTTGGGTCTGCTGTTAATTGTGTTAACAGTTCTGGCATCATTGAGTTCCCCTATGCAAACAACCCTTTTTCACCGAAGGATTGCTGCATTTTGGATCGCCTCTAACCAAGGAAGCTTTGTCAAAAAGCTCTCCAGAGTGAGAACAGACCCCAAACACGTCAGACATGTCAGGCCCCTAGTCTTCTTTTTCACCTTTTCCGGTAGACCTATTTTCTCTCATTTGTGAAGAGAAGACCCTTCCAGAACAAATTGTGAGAGAAGGTAGCTCAATTGCTGGGTTGTGCAGCTCACAGCTTGTCTCTACCAAGGGGACACATGGACACATGGTTGTTCCCCTTTCTGGGAACTGGAATGAGCTTTTTACTCTTCACTTGTCCCTGGAGTTATTGGCCTGGAGCCACTCCTTGATCTGTTCTCCTAATGGGTAAGACTGTACTTGCCTGAGAAGACTTAATTTTAATAGCTGGTTAATATTGTGTTTTCAGGTGAGTACCACATTTCACCAATCCCATGTTGCTTCTTCTTCTTTGTTCTCATAAATAGCTATGCAGTGAATTTCTATAAGTTTTTATGACACTTTCTGCATCCATGTCTACATCCTCTGTATCCATATCTTCATTTTCCATCTGCTCTCAGCATATTGAATTGACCTCACAACTTTCGTCTTTCAAGAGCATCCTGGACCTAATGATCTACTATAGGTATCAGACTCAAACAAAGATGAGGCAACCAGTCAAGGATGCCACTTTGTAGGAAGAGTGCATTTCTATCTTCCAGATCACTAAGGCAAGTGATTTCCTAGGGGTACTAGGGGCTAAGAAATCAAGATCCTTAAAGAAAACAGGGTCGGCCAGGTGCAGTGGCGCAAGCGTATAATCCCAGCACTTCGGGAGCCTGAGACAAGAGGATTGTCTGAGTCCAGGGATTCGAGACCAGCCTGGGCAACTTGGTGAGACTTCGTCTCTACAATAAATCAAAAAATTAGCCGAACATGGTGGCATGCACCTGTAGTTCCAGCTACTTGGAAGGCTGAGACAAAAGGATTGCCTGAGTCCAGCAGGTTGAGGTTGCAGTGGCCATGATCGTGCCACTGCACTCCAGCCTGGGCAAAAGAGTGAGACTCTGACTCAAAAAAAGAAGAAAAGAAGCCAGGCTCGGTGGCTCAGCCTGTAATCCCATGCTTTGGGAGGCTGAGGTGAGTGGATTGCCTGAGCACGAGGGTTCGAGACCCGCCTGGGCAACTTGGTGAGACCTCATCTCCACAGTAAATCAAAAAATTAGCCAGGCATGGTGGCGTGCACCTGTAGTTCCAGCTACTTGGAAGGCTGAGCATAAGGATCGCTGGAGACCAGCAGGTCAAGGCTGCGGTGGCTGGGAGTGTACCACTGCACTCCAGTCTGGGCGACAGAGTGAGACTCCAACTCAAAAAAAAAAAAAAGAGGAAGAAGAAGAAAAAGAAAAGAAAAGAAAATGAGGTCATAACACTCTTTATTGTGAGCTTGATATGCTCCTGAGAGGGCTTCCAGATGGTCATCAAGGTAGTCTACAAAGACTAGTCAACAGGGCCATAACAGGAAACACATCAACAATGCCAGGCTAGTTTATCTCTGAACAACAGACTAGAAGATGTTTGCATAGGGAAATGTTTGTTTACTGTTTACTTAGGAATATTTAATTCTGCAACTGAGAAGAAAAACAAATAAGGAGGATATATGAAACTAAGTATAGATAATTCTTGTGAGACATGTTAGAGATGGGTAAAGTAGGCAGAACATATGTGTGCTGGATAGGAAGGGATGGAAAGACCAAATAGAAACCAAGTATTCATGACAGTAGGAGCATCCTTAGATTGGCTGCCTATTGGTGACAGCCATCTGGTCCCATATGTCTTCTGTCTCATACACTAGACAAAACACCTGCACATCAGGTGATCAGTGAGTTACAGCTGTGCCCAGAAGTATTTGCTCCTGGGTATCTGTGATAGAGCAGGTGTGTGCTGACTCCAGCTCTCCTCATTGCTAGTTCTCATAAGCACACAGGCAGTGGGTAAAGCTAAAGCAGCAAAGAGACTCCCTCCCAAAGTACATGTGAACATTTCCTGACGTGAGATTCAGGCTGTGTGGTTCTTCCATTCTACTAGGATCCTCTCTCCTTCCCATATTTCTCTCTCTCCTTTTTCCTCACTATATGTGCCAATCATTCAGTAAACAGTGTGAATGAATGTCTTTATTTGATCTATGAGAATTTTGGTTTGTGATTCCTTATATATCCTGTCTGGTAATTTCTTTGAAGGCTACAGAAGCATCAAGGTAATTTCCAATCTGGGCCAGGAGTGATACAAATTTAAAGAAATTGGCAGGGCGCGAAAGCTCACGCCTATAATCCCAGCACTTTGGGAGGCCGAGGTGACAGGATTGCCTGAGCTCACAGGTTTGAAACCAGCCTGGGCAACTTGGTGAGACCTCACCTCTATAGTAAATAAAAAAAATTAGCCGGGCGTGGTGGCACACACCAGTAGTTCCAGCTACTTGGAAGGCTGAGGGGAAGGATTGCATGGAAGGTCAATTTCTAGTTCTTTTAAGAATCACCATATTACTTTTCACAGAGGTTGAACTAGTCTGCATTCCCACCAACAATGTAGAAGCATTCCCTTTTCTTGGCACCCTCACCAGCATCTATTGTTTTTTGATTACATCAAACTAAAAAGTTTTTACACAGCATAGGAAACAATCAGGGTGAAAAGAAAATCCACAAAAGGAGAGAAAATATTTACAAACTAAAGTAGTTAATAACCAGAATATGTAAGGAGCTCAAACAATTCAACAGCAACAACAATAAAACCCTAAATGATCTGAATAAAAAATGAGCAAAATACTCTAGTAGACATCTTTTCAAATTAAGCCAACAGGTAAATGAAAAAAATGTTCATCACTAATCATCAGGAAAATGCAGCTGGGCGCGGTGGCTCAAGCCTGTAATCCCAGCACTTTGGGAAGCCGAGGAGAAAGGATTGCCTGAACCCGGGAGTTCGAGACCAGCCTGGACAACTTAGTGAGACCTTGTCTCTACAATAAATCAAAAAATTAGCCGGGCATGGTAGCGTGCATCTGTAGTTCTGGCTACTTGGAAGGCTGAGGCAGAAGGATCTGAGCCCAACAGGTTGAGGCTGCAGTGGCTGTGAGCATGCCACTGCACTCCACTGCACTCCAACCTGGGCAACAGAGTGAGACTGACTCAAAAATAAAATAAGCCAGGCTTGGTGGCTCAGCCTGTAATCCCACGCCTTGGGAGGCTGAGGTGAGTGGATTGCCTGAGCCTGCGGGTTCGAGACCCGCCTGGGCAACTTGGCAAGACCTCATCTCTACAATAAATCAAAAATCAGCCGGCCGTGGTAGCGTGTGCCTGTAGTTCCAGCTACTTGGAAGGCCGAGGTGGAAGGATCACCAGAGCCCAGCAGGTCGAGGTTGCAGTGGCCACTCCCGG
>NW_007256666.1:835949-924169 GCF_000164805.1 Carlito syrichta
GCCCCCCCCCGGCCACTGCCCTCCAGTCTGGGAGACAAAGTGAGACTCCAACTCAAAAAAAAAAGGAGGATATAAAATTCAAAAAAAAAAGAAAGAAAAAAAGAAAATGCAAATCAAAACCACAATGAGATATTATTTCACTCTAGTTATAATGGCTATTACCAAAAAGACAAAAGATAACAAGTGTTGGTGAGGATGTGGAGAAAAGGGAACCCTCATGCACTGTTAGTGGGAATATAACTTAGTACAGTCATTATGGGAAACAGAATGGAGATTCCTCAAAAAATTAAAAATATGACTGCCATGTGATCCAGCAATCCCACTACTGGGTATATACCCAAAGATAATTAAATCAGTGTGTCGAACAGATATCTGCACTCCCATGTTCCTTGCAGCGTTATTCACAATAGCCAAGATATGGAATTAACCTAAGTGTCCACAAACAAATGAATGGATAAAGAAAGTGTGGTATATAGTCACAGTGCAATACTATTTAGCCATAAGAAGAATGAAATCCCGTCATTTGCAACAACATAGATAAAACTGTAAGACATTATGTTAAGTGAATGAAGCCAGACAGAAAGATCTCATAAAAATTGTAAATGGCTAATCTCATAAAATAGTACATAGAACAGTGGTTACCAGAGATGAGGAGGTAGCGGGGATGGTGGAATGGGGAGAGGTTAGTGAGAGGATTCACAGTTATAATTAGAAAAGAAGAATAAGTTTGGTGTCTTATTACACAGTATGATAACTATAGTCAACAGTAAGGTACTATATATCTCAAAATAACTAAAAGAGAGAATTTTGAATGTTTCTACCACAACAAAATGATAAATATTTGAGATGATGGATATGCTAATTACCCTGATTTCATCATTACACAAAGTATACATGTATCAAACACCACATTGTACCCCATAAATATGCACGACTATTGTGTCAATTAAAATTAAAAAGTTATTCGTTTGCCAAGATCTTGATTTGTAAATATCATTTATTTCATAAAAGGAGAAATGGTCAAATCTAGGGCTGAAGCTGGGAAAATGCATCATGAATCTGGAACATCTTTTCGTGCTAGAAAGTAAGAAAATGCAGGCTGGGTGCGGAGGCTCACATCTATAATCCCAGCATTTTGGGAGGCCGAGGTGAGAGGATTGCCTGAACCCACGGGTTCAAGACCAGTCTGGGCAACTTGGTGAGACCTTGTCTCTACACTAAGTCAAAAATTAGCCAGGCGTGGTGGCTCATGTCTGTAGTTCCAGCTACTTGGAAGGCTGAGGTGGAAGGATCACCTGAGCTGAGAAGATTGAGGCTGCGGTGGCCAGGAGCATGCCACCGCACTCCAGTCTGGGCGACAGAGTGAGACTCCAACTCAAAAAAAAAAAAAGGAAAGTAAGAAAATGCCAAACACACACACACTCTCACACACACACACACACACACACACACACACACACACACACACACACACACAGAGTGATGAGAGTATGTCAAAGGGACACAGAAGCCAATTGAAAGAGAGCCAAATGTGGAACAATTTGAGGAACAAAATAAATCACACAGTCCTTTGGATTATATAACCCAAAGAATGAGGTAAATATCCATGAGTTCACACTGAGATAAATGGTTGAATAAATAAATGGAAAAGAAGGTACAAATTTCCTAATAGAAGACTTCCAAATATTATGTGTAGATACTGTCTCCATTCAGGAGATGAAGCCTAATTCCTCCTCCTAACTTCTTGAGGCTAAACTTGACTTAATGACTCACTTTAAAGAATACAATTTGGAAAGGAGAAGAATGGCAGCTTTGTAGTGGAGAAACCTGGTCAGCACCACCCTAACCAACTGATAATGGTTAGCATTGCTGGTGATAAGTCATGTTGGTGTCATGTAGCCTCCCTGATACAACGTGCTAGAAAGACACTTCACCTTTATAATTTTCTTCCCCAGACTCAGAATCCCAGTCTAATTATGAGAGCAACACCTGACAAACCCAAATTGTGAAACATTCTACAAATTGCATGACCAGTACTCTTTAAAACTGTGAGGTTCATGAAAAATAAGGAAAGACTGTGGCAGAAGAGACAAGGAGACATGACATGACCTGACAATCATATGCAACGTGGAGTCCTGGAGTAGAACTTGGAACAGGAGAACATCAGTGAAAAAACTGGTGAAATCTGCATAGGGTGTGCAGTTTGGTTAGTAGTAATGGGTGAATTTTAATTTATGGTTTTTGACAAATGTGCCATGGTTTTGTTAGATGTTAACAATAAACTGGGAAAATGATATGCAGAAACTGTACCATCCTTGTTTTTTAAGTCTAAAATTTTAAATTATTCCAAAATATAAATGTTTATTTAAAAAGTTATTAATCTAAGCAAAACATATCTGCAGATGAATCTGGCCTGGGGTCTTCTGTAGGATTCTCTTGTTTGGAAGGAAAGTAACTGTTCCCATGACATTGTTCCCCTGAGACATCCTAGATCACAGTAACCTTAACTCAAACATCAATCCTCATTCATTGTGTCTAGATTTATAATCTTTTCCTTTCTCCCTACAAATGTCCTGATCCTCCCTCACTCTTTTTTCCATATATATAGTATATACAATGGGGACCCCTCCAAAACCCCAGAATTTATTTATTAAAAAATTGTGTATTTTTTCTTTTTTTTTGAGTTGGAGTGTCACTCCGTCACTCAGTCTGAAGTGCAGTGGCCGCCCCTGGTCACCGCAGCCTCGCCTGCTGGGCTCCGGCTATCCTTCCGCCTCAGCCTTCCAAGTAGCTGGAACTACAGGCACGCGCTACCACGCCCGGCTAATTTTTGATTAATTGTAGAGATGAGGTCTCGCCAAGTTGCCCAGGCGGGTCTCGAACCTGCGGGCTCAGGCAATCCACTCACCTCAGCCTCCCAAATGCGCGGGATTACAGGCTGAACCTCCGAGCCCGGCTGTATTTATTCTTACACTTTTAAACTTCAGTCACTTTCCATGTACTCTCTGTTTGATGCAATAAACCTATCAAAGCACTTTTTCACTGCTTAAAACAGTTTTTGAACTCATCAATTTTGATGCCTTTTAGTGCTTCTGCAGTTTTTGTTTCACCTCTTCCACGTCAACAAAATGTTTCCCTTTGAGGACTTTTTTCATCCAAGGAAATAACAGCAAAAAAGTCACTGGGGGTAAGAATGGGTGAATAGGGACAGTAAGGCATGGAGGCCATGCCAATTTTGGTCAAAAACTGCTGAACACACAGTGCGGTGTGGACAGGTGTGCTCATAAATCACTCATCACGAAATGGGCAAACATTGAAAGAATCTTTAAAAAAATTCACTGAGGTTGAACGCAGCCTCTCACAACAATGCTTGTTGGTACACTGATGCCGATGGGTTCCTAGAACACACTTGCCAAGCAGGGGAAGCCTGTACTACAAGGGGCCACCCACCAAGAAGATAATGTCGGTTTTTCTTTTTCTTTTTCTTTTTTTTGAGTCAGAGTCTCACTCTGTCGCCCAGACTGGAGTGCAGTGGCACACTCACGGCCACCTCAGCCTCAACCTGCTGGGTTCAGGCTATTCTTCAGCCTCGGCCTTCCAAGTAACAGGAACCACAGGCACACGCCACCACACCTGACTAATTTTTTGATTTATTGTAGAGATGAGGTCTTGTCAAGTTGCCCAAGCTAGTCTCGAACCCGTGGGCTCAGGCAATCCTCTCATCTCGGCCTCCCAAAGTGCTGGGATTATAGGCGTGAGCCACCACACCTGGCCAAATCGTTTTCCTTGGGCCTCCCCATGTATGTATGTAATTCCTCTTCCTGATATGCTAATGTAATGGTTAAAGCTTTAAGGTGACCTTAGGGCTGGAAGCCCTGTACAGTGGAACAACAAATAATATGTTTTACCAAATCAAACATTAATTTTAAGACATGCTATTTTTTATGTACCACAAAAACGAGAGAATAATGCTACCAATTCAATTAGGGCAAGGTATTATTTTATCCCTTAGATGTTTTCATTTGCTTACTGGAAGATCTCTTCTACGCTTATTTAAGCATAGATTTTTTGTTATTAAATCACTCTTATGCATAAGTTCCTGAGAAATTATGCACTAACTAAATTGTTTCAAGTGCTGCTAGACCTTCTTCAGGCTCAAATTTCAACTCTTCTAAATCACTTTTGTACTCAGAATCATTGGTATCCCTTAATACCATTCTCTGTGGCATCAGGAGTGTTGGTGACACAGTTTTACTGAGTACTTCTCTTGGCTGGGCATGGTGGCTCACACCTATAATCCCAGCACTTTGGGAGGCCAAGGCGAGAGGACTGCCTGAGCCCACAGGTTGCCTGAGACCTCGTCTCTACAATAAATCCAAAAATTAGCCGGGCATGGTGACGTGCACCTGTAGTTCCAGCTACTTGGAAGGCTGAGGCGGAAGGATCGTCTGTCTGAGCCCAACAGGTCGAGACTGCGGTGGCCGTGAGCGTGTCACTGCACTCCAGCCTGGGTGACTGAGTGAGACCCTGATTTTAAAAAAAGAGAGAGTACTTCTCTAACATCCCTAAAATTTTTTCCTAGTCAAGGATACCACTCTGTTGAGTTTTGAAGTGTGTGCTCAGTCAATGACAGGTATGGCCAACAGCGATTGTGAAATACATCTCAATTTCAGACATTATAATGTAACAAGAACGTGCCTATTAGAATGTATGAAATGTGATCAAAAGTCCTTCCACAGCAGCTTTGAACTGTTTTTCTCAATACTACTTTTACACATGGAAAAGAAAATCTATCTTTTTCAAGCCCCTACTTTTCTAGTCTTTGTTACTACTCATAACCTAACCCAATCCAAACTGATACACGATTCTTTCAAATGTTAGCTATGATTACTTTCCTGTTTCACTGTACCTATTCACTCCTACGTTCCCCTTGACTCATGAATCAAGGTGTATTTTTTTTCCTTTACTGTTAGGTTTCCTCACACTTTGCTAACATAATTACTCTAATTTGACTTTTTCATAATAACATAATTTCACTTTTCACTTCAGTTTTCCTGAGGCAAATTCATTATCACTATCCCTCTGAAGCTGAATTCAGAACTGCAACAACAAAAACTTTCTATACTTAATTAGATATGTCTCTTAAGTTTGTGAAAAGAAACTGGAATTGCTGGTAAATGAAAGAAAAAATAAAGGAGAATTTAAAAATCAGAAATATAGAACAAACTTCCAGAGTAGAACAGATTCAGGAGAAATTAATGGGTGCTTTGTACTGCTTGTCACACATTTCTGAGAAAAAAATACTTTTCCTTTTTCTGGAAAATGAAGTACAAGTTGTCAGTGACAACCATCTATTAAGAAATTTCCTTTTGTGATAGAGTGAGGATTTTTTTCCCCAGAGGTAAATTATTCAACATAGTTAATTTGAAACCGTGTTTGAGACTGAGATGAAGTTATCAATTTTACCATTTTCCCTTAGTCTGTCTTGATATTATCATTGCCTGTGATTCCGGTACCCATAGCAACAGCCACTGCTTCAGACATCATTCCCCCAAGCAACAGAGCACGACCGAAGACTGAAAATCATCCAGCTGTGTATCTCAGGGTGGTATTTTTTAGGGTTGGAAGACCAAGACTCAACTCACTCCTAAGTATTGAAAGTCAAGCTATCAAGGAGTGGGGAAGACCGAGAGTATGTGGGAAGATGGTCCACCTGCAAAAAGTTTGCTCACTGCTTTTGAGAGGTATGTGGCAGGGGAGGGTGGGAAAATGAAGAGACTTGCTGCGATGGACAGAGTCAAGACTTTGGAAACAGACAGTGGGGACAATTTGGTCTAAATGTTTGTTACTTCTTTCCAACACTGCCCCGTATATTCAAAAGGCTGTTTGTGGATTCCCAAAAGGAACCAAAACGAGGGAATGTAGAACATTCATGTTTTTCTTGCAGAAGAACAAGAAGGAAAGAAGCAAATGAGCTGCCAAGGAGTCTTAAAGATGTGAAATGTGGCACTACAAGTAGTGGCTTTTGGAAGGCGCTAGAGTGTAACCACAATTCTCTTTGACTCCTGCATATGAGGAGCTCCTGCTTCTCCAGGTAAAATAAAAGGATGTAGTTCTAAGTGGTCTTACCGTCCTTATCCTGGGATGTCCCTCTGAATCACAGGAGAGAGTAAGATAGGATAAAGAGGGGGCCCGGTGGCCAAAACAGAACCAGTCTGGGGTCAGCTGTAGCTCTCTGAAGAGATCATGACAGGCAATGTATAGGTTACAGTACACTGCGCATGGTAAACATACAGGGCTTCTCTGTCCCAGCTTTGAGATGAACTGGATTTGCAGCAGAGCATGTGTGTTTTGTAGCCACCCCCTTACCGGTTATACCTAAAGAGAAGCCACTCATAATGGAGATACTTGGTGGATGGTGCACTCCCTGGGGATTTCCAGCCCTAAGGTCTTCCTAGATTTTCACTGCCAACTCAGGCAACAGTATTACTGTCCATGTGGGGGAGAGAGCCTGAACAGAAGGATTCAGGTGTACAGCTGTTGACTGCCTTCCTGTGAGGTGCCCTGCTACCTCTTACACAGTCTGTTGCTAATTCTGAAGGCTTCTTTTATAGGAGAAGGATTTTGGCTGAGGTTTAGAAGCCATCCCCACCCCAGGCTGGAAGGCACACCTGTAATTAAGGAAGAGACTACAGTGATCAGGGCTATCTTTAAGAGTTTTGGGGATTTCCCTCCCTTCCGGGGCTGATAATCTGTCTGAATTCCCAGTCCACCCACACAATCTTCCTTAAGCCATTGATATACCTGCAGGGTAACAGAAAGAAAATAGAATATGGCATCAGAAGATAAACATTCAGGTCTTGATTTCACAACTTCTTGCCTGTGTGGCCTCCCTGTTTCTCGCTGATAAAAACATGGTTCCTTCCTACTTCCTGAGGTTCTTATAAAAATAATATACAATAATATAAATACAGGGACTTGGACTTTTAAAGTGCCTCTGTATTGATTTTAGTTTGTCAACCTGTTGGCTATGGGGAAGCCAGTCTAAGCCTTGGTCCCATTACCACTGTCACCCAGGGTGAGCTTGTCAGAGAGGTACTCTGCCATGCCATCTTTCAGGGCCTCCATCTTGCTACTCAAAATCAATGAATTTTTAGTAAACTAAAAGTTTAATGTAAAGTTGAAGACCCCTTTATTTTAATCCTTGTCCAATCCCATTTCCTTCATTTCTTCCCCAGAGGCAACCACTATGATGAATTTCAGAGCACATTTTATATTTCACCATGCACATGTACCCACAGACACCAGGTACCCAGGCCGCCCTGCTCACCTCCCTGTACCCCAACCCCCTCAACCCCACCTCCCTCAGCCCCACCCACTCCACTTCATCCCACAACCCAACCTCATCCCACCACCCCACTCCACCTTCCCAACCCACCCTATCCCACCCCACTCCCTCAGCCCCATCCCACACCGTTTATAAGGGGAAGACTAAGGTTGCATTTCCCAGGGGCCCATGGACTACCTTTCATCTCCATCCCTGGGGATCCTGAGGATGGGTCTGGGTGGATGGAGAGATTCCTGGATACCCATTGGAAACCTGCAAGGGGATCTGCCTTGCACACGCGTTATCAACTGGACACCTCTATTGCTTGAAGAACCAGATAACTTTATTGGAAACAAGGGCAGAACTGAAAGGAAAAGGCGAAACAGGGCACTGTGCGAGGGCAATAGGTAGGCCCCGCATGGTGGCCAGAGCCGGGAAGGCACCCATGGCCGCTCGATGACAGTCTCGGCTCAGTTCTCCTTGTGGAGGTTGCCCAGGGTGAGCTTGTCAAACAGGTACTCTGCCAGGTGAGCTTCCGGGGCCCCCATCTTGCGCAGGTTGGTCACGTAGCCCCCCAGCTCCTTGATGATCCAGACCTGCTCGTGGAGGTAGTGGCTCTCCAGGAAGGCGCACAGCTGGGGGTCGCCCTTGTCGGTGGCCAGTTGGTGCAGCTCTAGGAGGCGCTGGTTGATCGTCTTCTCCAGCTGGAAGGCGTACTCCATGGCCTTGAGCCCACTCTCCCAGTCTTCGCGCTCCGGCTTCCTGATGTCACGCAAGGAGATGCGGCCGCCGCGCTGGTTTTGCAGCCACATAAGCTTCTCGGCGTGCTCTCTCTCCTCATGTGACTGGCGAAGGAAGTAGCGGGAGAAGTGCTCCAAGGCCACGTCGTCACGGTCGAAATAGAAGGCCATGGACACGTACACGTAGGAGGCGTAGAGCTCCAGGTTGATCTGGCTGTTGATGGCGGCGTCGCAGTCGGGGTGATAGTTCTGGCGCAGGGGCGATGGCGGCGCGGTGGCCATGGCTGGCAACGGGACAGGCAGAAGCAGTAGTGGTGATGGAAGGCAAATGGCGACTGGCAGGCGTCGTGTCCAGGAAGTAACCGGAAGTGAGCAGTGGTGACCGTTAAGGGTGAGGGCCGGCAATGGGGGGGAGGGAGGACGGTGGCCGGGGTGGGGGGTGTAGTGAGGACAGGTGGGGGGGGGGAGAGGACGGAGTTTCAGAGGGATAGGAGGCCAAGGGCACGAGCACCAATTTCCATCCCAACCCTGACAGCTGCGCCGAATGTCTGGAGACCATTAAAAAAAAAAAAACTGTTCCATTGACAGATAATTTGTATGCCATAAAATTCACCCTCTGAAAGTAAACATGTCCATGGCATTTAATATATACACGGAGTTGTGGACTCATCACCAAAAATCTGCTTTCAGAAAGTTTTTATCATTCCAAATAAAAATCCTCTACCCATAAGCATTCACCGCCCATCCTGCCTCCCCCACAAGGCCACTAACTTTCTGTTTCCAGAGATTTGCTTACTCTGGACCCTTCAAATACATGAAATCATACGATATGTAGCCTTTTGTGTATGGCTGCATTCACTTAGTATAATGGTTTTTATTTTCATCTTTGTTATTGCTGAATAGTGTTCTGTTTTATGGATATACCATACCATATTTTATTTATCCTTTCATCAATTGATGTACGTTTGAGTTGTTTCCTTTTTGAGGTTACTATGACTAATGCTGCTATGAGCATTTATGTACAGGTTTTCCCATAGACATATATTTTAAATTCTCTTGGGTATTACCAGTGGAATTGCTAGGTCATATGTTAATTCTATGTTTAATATTTTGAGGAACTTCTAGACTGTTTTCCAAAGTGGTTGCATCATTTTACATGCCTACTAGCAATGTATGAAGTTACAACTCTGTTATTTTCTGTTTTGTATAATTAATATTAAGTGGTACCTCATTGTGGTTTTGATTTGCCTCTCCCTAATGACTAATGATATTTAACATCCTTTCATGTGTTTATTGGCCGTTTGTATGACTTCCTTGGAGAAATGTCTGTTCAAGTCCTTTGCCCATTAAAAAAAATTAATTATAAAGATGTGGGGTACAATTCACGGTTAGGTATACAAATGTTTATTATGCAGCTACCCTTGTTGATGAGGTGTGCCCCACCCCTCCTCTGGCAGTTTCCCTCAACTGCCAATCCTTTTCTTATAGTATTATGATAATTGTTCAAAGTCTGCTTATGAGTGGAACGTATGATACTCTGTTCTTTGTTTCTATGATAGATCACTGAGTATGATAGACTCTGAATCAATTCAAGTTGCTGCAAAGTCAATATGTTTGTCCTTGTTTATGGCTGCATAATATTCCATTGTGTATATGTACCACATTTTTAAAATCCAGTCCAGTTTCAGCGGGCATCATGGTTGGTTCCATGTTTTTGCTATTGTGAATAGTGCTGCAATAAACATGTGTGTGCAGGTATGTTTTTTTTGTAGATTGATTTGAGTTCCTCTGGGTATATTCCCAATAGGGGGATTGCTGTGTCAAATGGAAGGTCAATTTCTAGTTCTTTCAGAAATCGCCACACTATTTTCCAAGGAGGTTGCACTAGTTTGCATTCCCACCAGCAGTGCAGAAGCATTCCTTTTTCTCCACATCCTCACCAGCATCTGTTGTTGTTTGTTTTATTAATGATGGACATTCTTACAGGGGTTAGGTGGTATCTCAGTGTGGTTTTGATTTGCGTTTCTCTGACGATGAGTGAGGCTGAGCACTTTTTCATGTGTCTGTTGACTGCCTGTATATCTTCTTTTGAGAAGTGTCTATTCATGTCTTTTGCCCACTTTTTAATGGGGTTGTTTGGTTTGTTTTTCTTTCAGTACATTTGAGTTCCTTATGGATCCTAGATGTTAGGCCTTTGTCAGATATACAGTTGGCAAATATTTTTTCCCATACTGTGGGCTGTTTCCCTGCTTTCTTGATGGTCTCTTTGGCTTTGCAGAAGCTTTTCAGTTTGATGAGGTCCCACTTGTCTATCTTATTTCTTATGACATGGCAACTTGGGGTTTTGATTAGGAATTGGTTGCCAATTCCAATTTCCATAAGGGTGTCTCCTGCATTTTCTAAGATTCTTATAGTTTGAGGTTTTACGTTTAGGTCTTTGATATATTTAGAGTTAATTTTTGTGTATGGTGATGGGTAGGAGTCCTGTTTCAATCTTCTGCATGTGATCAGCCAGTTTCCCCAGCACCATTTACTGAATAGGTTCTCCTCTCCCCAGTGGTTGTTGTTGGAAGCTTTGTCAAAGATGAGCTGGTTGAGAAATTGAGACTTTGCTTCCCGAATATCTATCCTGTTCCATTGGTTCGTATGCCTGTCCTTGTACCAGTACCAGGCTGTTTTGATTATTGTAGCCTTAAAATTTGAAGTCTGGAAGTGTGATACCTCCTGCTTTGCTTCTTTTGCTAGGTTTGTTTTCCTTTGCCCATTTTAAAATTGGGTTATTTGTCTTTTTATTGTTGAGTTTTATTAGTTCTGTATATATTATGGATATGCGTCCTTTTTCAGATATATAACCAGCAAATATTTTCTCCCATTCTGTGGGGTTTCTTTTCCATTCTCTTAATGGTGTCCTTTGGAGCACAAAAGTTTTTAATTACAGTGTTCAGTTTATCTGTGTTTTTCTTTTGTCACTTGTGCTTTTAGTGTCATCTAAGAAACCATTGCTTAGTTCAAAGTCACAATAATTTGTGCATATATTTTCTTCTAAGCATTTTGTAGTTTCAGCTTTTAAAGTCTCTGATCCATTTTGAATTAGTTTTTGCATATAATGTGAGGTTGGGATCCTATTTCATTCTTTTGCATGTGAATATCCAGTTGTCAGTGCACCATTTGTTGAAAACTCTATTCTTTTTTCATGAAATGGTTTTGGCACACTTGTCAAAAATCAATTGACCGTAGATGCATAGGTTTATTTCTGGACTCTCAATTTTGTTCTAGCAATCTATATATTTAAACTTATGCCAATACAGCATTGTCTTGGTTACTGTAGCTTTATAGAAAGTTTTGAAATTGAGGTGTGTGTGCTGTCCAACTTTGTTCTTCTTTTTCAAGATTGCTTTGGCAGTTCTGGATTCCTTGAATTTTTATATGAACTTATTTTTTTAGGATTAACTTGTCAATTTCTTAAAAATAAAAGTCAGCTGCTATTTTAATAGGGATTGCATTGAATCTATAGATAATTTGTGGGAGTATTGATATCTTAACAATATTAACTAATATTGATTAATTAACAATATTAGCTCTTCCTATATATAAACATATACAGACATAAACATATGCCTTTCAATATTTTTAGATCCAGGATCTTTAAAAGTATAGATTCTGACTGGGTGTGGTGACTCAAGCCTGTAATCTCAGCACTCTGGGAAACCAAGGCAAGAGGATTGCCTGAACCCAGGGGTTCAAGACCAGCCTGGGCAACTTGACAGGACCTCATCTCTACAATAAATCAAAAAATTAGTCGGGCAGAGTGACACATGTCTACAGTTCCAGCAATTTGGAAGACTGAGGAGGAAAGATCACTTGATCCCAGCAGTTAGAGGTTGTGGTGGCTGTGAGCGTGCCACTGCACTCCAGCCTGGGTGACAGAGTGAGACTCCAATTAAAAATAAATAAATAAAAGTATAGATTCTGATTTAGGGTGAGGCCTAAAATCTGAATTTCTAAACATCTCAGATGATGTCAGAGCACACTTTAAGTAGCAATGCTCTAAAAGGAAGGAGACCTGCATCCTTTATCAAGGTTTGGAGGTAAAGAGGACACATATGTTGGTCTCCACAAGCAGAAATACCTGTTCTCACTTCACAGACAGTGCTTATGCTTATACTAGATGTAAGTTTCCATGGGAAAGGGAACAGGACTTTTTTCTATCATGAAAAATTGTGAGACTTTTAAAAACAACAAAAAAACCCTTCCTGAATGTCCTTTTTAGAGTACCCCTCTGGGTTTATCTCTACCTTTCATCGACTTTGAGCTATTTTATAACTGTAGATTGTACAAAGCAAATAATGCAAATGATTCTTATTCAGAAATGCAAATAAATTGATGAAATATAATGAATTTTTTACTCATTTTACATCTATTTATACATTCATCTTATTTTAACATTTCTCATTGCCAACATATGTATGTTTGTTTGAATTCTCCTTTGAAACATTTGTAACATCTTACTGGTTTCCTCATTAATAAGTTAAATGAAATCTCTCGCATGCATAAATATATATATTTAAATTTTTTATTTTAAAGATATGGGGTACAAATCAGGGTTATCTATACAAATATAAATATATATTTTATTTATATGAGAGTCATGATTTCCCCTTCTCCTGCCTTAATCATCCTTTAACACTCCTCATTTCCATCCTCACTCAACCAGGAACACAATCAAAGCTCACAAGATTTTTCTTAGTAAATTAAGCACCTTTATGGGTTGCTCACCAGAGATATGATTCCAGATAATTATGTGGGACCTAAAGGCATAGAATTTCTGGCTGGAAATGAAAGGATAACATCTATGAAGAGAACGAGGCTGAGAGTATCCTGGGAATGCAAGAAACCAATGAAACCAGTGGAAGAAAGGGGTATTTAGATAGCAGGCCATAGGAGGTACCTCATCAGAAGAACACTAAGGCTGGGACTGAGCCTGACCTGATGCACACTGGGAAGGGCAGAGAAAGGTGATTGATAAAGAGCTGCAGAGAGCCAGAAGCCACTGAAAACCAGGGGAGTGATTAGTTTCCAGGCAGAGAGAGTAGTCAGCAGAGATAGGAAGGGTGGAGACTTGACTGACTCACATGGGAATTTGACAGGCTATGATGTCCTATGAAGTAGGAACCTGAGATTTTGGCACCAGGATGAAGGGTGCTCTCATAACTTTTGTGCTCCCTGAATTATACCCCTGGAAGATGTGTTGGGATCCATAGATATTGGGTGTATGGAGTATCCAGGACTGGGCCATGGGTTCTATCTTCCAGAAAGGGTTTCTTCCAGTTGATGATGAGATGTAGGGGTGCTCTAATGCGTTCTTGTTGGCTCTACAATAGGACAACTTTATTTTTAAACACAAAGGTCATAGGAAGGTTTTGTAGTGGTTCCTATTTGGTTGGACACAAACGAGTCATGTCCAACACCCATACACATTGTATTCTGAAAATAAAAAACACTCCTTCCATTCTCCAATTCCTCACTGTTCTCATTTAGGGGAAAAAAGAAGAATCACTATCTTGAGGAACAAAGGAAAGCCCTCTGAACTTAGGCACACCAATTGTGTGTACTGGTTGTATGGAAGTTGATAGGTGATGTTAGTTCAGTTAAATATAAGTTGTCTCTAAGGTTCTAACCTTTCAGGTTTTTTTTAGATTAGAAAATAAGTTTATTTAGATAGTAAATTAGAGATAGAGGGAGAAAGAGGAGATTCACCTCTCCAAGGTGGGGGAGTAGACCAAAGCCAGAAAACATGGAGACAGCCGTAGCTCAAAGAGCACATGACCACATCAGAGTCTAGTAAGGCAATGGCTAACCTTTCAGTTTTGTTCAGTGTCCCAGACATTCTCCATTTACCACTGAAGGCTACTCTCTGTCATTCTCTATCTTACTCAGAGTCCTGGGAGGGAAAGTTTGACCTGTATGGACTATATCCATGGACCTCTTGTGCCTGCTGGTTTCTAACTGGGTTCAGTTAATGGAAGGCACTATCGGAGATGGGAGGCCAAGGGAGAGTGAATTTAGGGTACTTATTCTCTTAGCTCCCTCTCTTTAAGGAAGATAATTAAGAGGCACCTTTTTTCCGTTTTATAGATTTTGCTCCCTATATGCAGAAGGACCATTCTCAGGGTAGGCCTTCTGCAAACACTGCTTACTTAGAGAAATTTACTGCAAAGGTGTTCTTTGCTCAACTTTAATGCAAGGCCTAAGACATTCATGTGAACTCAGAACCAGTGTGCAGCTGGACATTCCTTCAGGCCAGAGAATAAATGGAGCTGGTTGAAGAAATAAAGTGCCTGATTTAGGATCATCTCAGGCAAAAAAATAATGACCTAGGTGGAACTGCCACCCAAGATTCAGGCTTCCATTTTTTAGCTTATGGATTTATCTAGCCTTTGGCTCCTGTTTCTCCTTGGTTTACTAGCTTTTTTATTACCTCTCATCTAATTAGTGGATCCATTAGAATGAGGATCAGGGAAAAGGAAGCAAAGAAAATAATTTTCTACTTTTAGTAACCATGTTTAAAAGTCTGATTGGGGAAGATGTTGACTTAATAAGATTGGAAGAATATCTGTTTATTTCTTTTTTTTTTTTTTTTTTTTTTTTTGAGTTGGAGTCTCACTCTGTCTCCCAGACTGGAGTCCAGTGGCCGCTCCCGGCCACCGCAGCCTCAACCTGCTGGGCTCCGGCGATCCTTCCGCCTCAGCCTTCCAAGTAACTGGAACTACAGGCGCGCGGTACCACGCCCGGCTCATTTTTGATTTATTATAGAGATGAGGTCTCGCCAAGTTGCCCAGGCTGGTCTCGAACCCGCGGGCTCAGGCAATCCACTCACCTCGGCCTCCCAAAGGCGTGGGATTACAGGCTGAGCCACCGAGCCTGGCTATCTGTTTATTGCAAGTAAGCTTTTGTTCTTCTCTGCCCACCTTCTGTTGCTTATGATGAAAGCTATTGCAGAGTGTTCTTCTGCAGATTATTGGGTAAATAAGCCCAATTGGTGTACATAAGGGATTATAGATGCTGACTAATTAATTTGACACCTCTTTTTGTTTGCTTGTTTGTTTTTTTGAGTTGGAGTCTCACTCTGTCGCCCAGACTGGAGTGCAGTGGCATGCTTCCAGTCACCACAGCCTTGACCTGCTGGGCTCCAGCAATCCTTTCGTCTCAGCCTTCCAAGTAGCTGGAACTACAAGCTCACGCTACCATGCCCAGCTAATTTTTGATTTATTGTAGAGATGAGGTCTCACCAAGTTGCCTGGGTGGGTCTCGAACCCATGGGTTCAGGCAATCCACTCACCTCGGCCTCCCAAAGTGCTGGGATTACAGGCTGAGCCACCGAGCCCAGCCAATTTGACACCTCTTAATCATTTGCTTCTAGGAACTCTCAATTTCAGATAGCCAAAAGTATATTTTAAAATTTTTCTTTGCTTGTTATCTATTCTAAATAGAGGATTAATAATTTGTATTATATGACATTCAATTCCTTTACAAATAACACTAGGTATACTAGTCAGGCTGGGGTTAGCTATGCTACTGTAACAAATAAACCCTAAAATCTCAATGGCTAAAGAAAATATTTCTTGTTCACATCACAGTCTGAGGCAGCTAAAGTGACACTCTTTCATGGCTCTCTACCAATGGCTAACTTATAGATCCAGGCTAAATTCCAGCCTGTAATTCTACCATATCAGAATTCTTCATGTCTAACTGCACAGAAGGGAAAGAGGAAGCATAGTGACATCGCTCTTGCTCTTTATGGTCTTGGAACAGAAATCATATGCACTTTGGCTCAAACCAATTGCAAGTGAAGCTGAGAAATGTAGGAGAAAATGTGATATTCAGTGAGTAATAAAATCCCTGTCATGCATGTTTTACTAATTTCTACTAGTTCTTTCTTTTAAAAATTATGCAAACCCCACATTTTTTACCACTGTTATTTAGTTACTTGCTGCAGTGTAGCAAGTAATAAAGCATGCCCCTTTTTTGAGCACGTTGCTCTTTATTTTTAGATTTGGCCCTTATTTTGCCCATCAATGACTGCCTTGCCAATAGAATGTGGTAGAAGTGGCATTCTGGGACTTCCAAGAGTGTGAGAAACTTTTTCTTTCTTCCACTTAGAAGTTTCATTCTTAGGATACCCCCCTCCCCAATCCAGTCATCATGCTGTGAGAAGATCAAATCACATGAAGTGGAACAAAGAAGAGAAATGAGGTAGAGTTTCCAACCAGCAGCCAACACCAACTGCCACCCATGTGAGTGAGTTGTTTTGGATATTCCAGATGACTGCAGTCCCAACTGACATCACAAAGAGAAGAATAATCACTGCTCTGAAGCCAGTCCTTGCACAGAATTTATGACCAATAATAAAATGGTTTTTATGTTAAACCACTATGTTTTTGGGGAGGAGAGAATTACTGTGCAGCAGAAGAGAACTGAAATATGGGGGTCCGAAAGTTTTATCAGTACAATTGGTCCACAAAGGAAAAAAAAAAAAAGGATGACGAAAGGTCAGGAATGCGCTCATGGAGGTGACATTTAAGTTGATAAGTAGAAATTTCCCAGGCAGAACTTGAAAGGAAGGATTTTCCAGTTAGTGAAGAAAAGCATGGAGATATAAAACTATTAGGCATGTACAAGAACTACAAGCAGTTTGTAATGGATGCCATATCAATAAAGGGAGAGGGGTGACAGGTACCTTGAGAGAAATCTGCAAATCTAGGATCCCAGGCCTAGGATTTATTTATCTAATGGGGTGCTTGTGCCTTTTTAAAGCACAGAGTGTCAAAATCAGATATTTTTCCTCACACAGATTACTCTGCCTTGAATGAAGAGTAGACTGGATGGGCATGAGACTGCAGAAAAATGAACAGCCAAGAGACTTTTGTAAGGCTACAGGCTGGGAAAATGAGGCATCTAGTGGGCAGTGGCAAGGGAAATAGAGAAGAAGGAAGGGGTGCAAATGTCATTGAGGTGGAAAATTAATAGAATTTGAACACGGGGGTAGGTAATGAAGGAAAGAGGAGTCTAGGGCTCCCAGATGTCAGACTTTGGTTCACCATTCTCTGAGAGTGACAACGCAAGAGGCCAAGCAGTTCAAGGGAAGAAGATAATGATTTGGGATTCAATTGAGCCTTTGAGTCCTAGGTCATCCAAGAGAAGATGCTCTGTAGGAAAGTGACTAATGGCTTCAGAGTTCAGGAGAAAGGGCTTAATTAATATAATAATTTTAAGAAAGATGTCCAGAACCTGTGGCCAAATGAAACTCCTTTGTGGGCATTTATTCTGTTATAGAATAATATTTTAAGGAAAAGTATGTCTGAAAGATAACATGTCAGTAGGCAGGACCCTTGGAGAGATGATGTAACCAGTAAGAGGTGGTATTAGGACTTATTTTTCCATTAGTAGTAATGGGTTGTGGATAGCTATAGACATGCTTATCCAGGCTCCTTTATGGCTAATTTGACAGAATTTGCCTTGAGACCACAATTGTGAGTGTAGTTCGTGCCTATGAAAGATTTTCTCTGCATGAAATGAACTGACCCATCTGGGCTTAAGCTCAGTCTTAGCTTTATTAGGTCTACTCTCCAAGCACCTAAGCAATCTCCCAGAATAAGTCTGCATGATATGCCAGTAGTTCTAATGATATGAGGTATCTAAAGGTTGAGAGCAATGGGAAATTACTTTGATTTTCTAGAAAAGGTCTGAAAGCTCATCATGATTATGTGATTTCAAAGATTCCAGCTCTGTACCACATGTTACTTAATGAGGTGATTATTTTCAAGACAACTGGAATACTTTTAGGCAGATATCTAAAGCACTGTAATAAAGAACATTACAGGCTTTCTGTGTTATGTTGACAGACAGTCGCATACTCATCACTGTGTATGGAAAGTGCCTGATTGGACCTTAGCTGGTAATTTGTGGGATATCCGTGTGCATGCTATAAATGGAATTTTATTACTTTAATGAACTCTGAGAATGGCAGAATAGGCATGTAATTTGAATCTTGACTAGCCTATTTACCTTCTTGTTTTCTATTTATGTACTATCAACCTACTCTGGGACATTTCCCAATCATGTTATTAACTTGCTCAGTTTTTAGTATTCTGGTCATGCCTATTATATACAGGAATATTTGTAAGTTCACTTACTTTGATTATTTAATGGAATTCTGTTTTCCCAAATGGTATGAAGTCTCCAGGTCATGGAAAGCTCAGGCCAATTTTAGAACAGTCTGTTCACCTTCTTCTACTCCATTGGAAAAGTGTTTTATCCATCAGCATGGACTATAGTGTGCTGCAGTAACAAATACCCCTCCACCTCAAATCCCAATGTCGCAACACAATAAGAACTTAATTATTGATCAGGGTTAGGACTAGGGTGAGTCAAGTAAAGTGCATAGGACACGAAATGTAAGGAGGCATGGAAGTACAGGTCTTGCTTATACTCGATGTCCATTGTATGTCAATAAGAAGTTCAGTCGATTATTACCACACAGGGATCCAGACTGGTGAGACCTCATCTCAACACATACTTCATGATCACTGGAGCAGTGGGAAACATAGCAAATTACTCACTGGCTCTTTAAGCTTCACTGGAAAAATAATACATATCATTTCTGCTCAATTTCATTGGTCAAGAAAAATCACATGTTCTAAAAAAGTAAAAATTTAAAAAAGAAAATCACATGATCTGACTTCAAATGGTATCTCACTATGTGCCTGGAAAGTGGGCTGCGGAAAGTATTTGGTGAACACCCAGAATGATTTGTATGGTTATGTTTTCTTTTCTTTTCTTTTCTTTTCTTTTTTTTGAGTTGGAGTCTCACTCTGTTGCTCAGGCTGGAGTGCAGTGGAACCTTCACAGCCACTGCAGCCTCCACCTGCTGAGCTCAGATGATCTTCTGCCTCAGCCTTCCAAGTAGCTGGAATTACAGGCATGCGCCACCACGCCTAGATTCTTTTTTTTTTTTTTTTTGTAGAGATGCAGTCTCAACAAGTTGCCCAGGCTGGTCTCAAGCCCCTGGATTCAGGCAGTCGTCTTACCTCAGCCTCCCAAAGTGCTGGGATTACAGGCTTGAGCCACCACGCCTGGCTGGTTATGTTTCTAAGTTCTCTAGGACAGAAGTCCCTGCAGCACTGAGCCCATAATACTGTACTCATAGTCTCACAACTTGCAACTTTAATGTACAGCAGGTCCTCATAATAACATCTTCATTCAACATCATTTCATTTTAACCTGCTGAGAAAAAAAATCAAATCCTGGCCGGGGTCATTGGATGTGTGAGTTTGCACATTCTGCCCATATCTGTGCGGGTTTTCCCCAGGTACCTCTGGTTTCCTCCTGCATCTCAAAGCTGTGCACATCCAGCTCTTTGGCATGTTCACATGGTCCCAGTGTGAGTGAGTGTGGTGTGTGTGTGAGTGGCCCTGTGATGGGATGGTGTCTTGGACAGGGCTGGCTGCCGCCTGGCTACTTGAACTGTAGACATAGGCTCCGGCCACCAGTGACACTGAACTGAAATAAGTGGGTAAATAATTATCCTATTGTTTTTTATTAATCATGCTTAAATGTATGTATTGCTCACATGTATTTCAATGTTTAATATTAAAAGTGTTTGGATCTTTATTTAGAAGTTTGGTGATGCTTTTTTGACCAGAAATAGGATGAAGGAACTTAACACTTATTTGTCAATTAGCCTATGGTAAGATTGGTTTCCTGAGATGTTTTGTTTAAAGTCACAGTTTCCAAGAGCTGGTTGGTGACAGGAAGTGAGGACTTACTGTAAAATAAATTCTAGTGATAGGTAGCTGGTGGATCATAACTGCTTATGGGTACACAGGGAGGCTTGTTAAGTGGATGGACTGTGCCCCTTCACATCACAGCTGAGAAAGGGCTTTCATGATGTGCTAAGACAACAACATCCCTAAAGCAAAACCCTTCTCCTCCCAGGGTGCTGAAGGCTTTGCCCTACACAAAGACTCTAATTACCAAAGCTTGTCAAACCTCAGCTGAAGAAAGAGCCCCACTCCTCTTTCTCCACTTCTTCATTTCTCCTGTGCTCTTTCCCACTTTTTATTTATTTTTCTATTAATTAATTAATTAATTAATTTGAATTGGAGTCTCACTCTGTCGCCCAGGCTGGAGTGCAGTGACACACTCACAGCCACCGTAACCTCAACCTGCTGGGCTAAGGCGATCCTTCCACTTCAGCATTCCAAGTAGCTGGAACCAGGCATGCGCTACCGCGCCCAGCTAATTTTTTTGATTTATTGTAGAGACGATGTTGCTCAGGCTGGTCTTGAAACGCTGGGCTCAGGCAATCCTCCTGCCTCGGCCTCCCAAAGTGCTGGGATTACAGGCTTGAGTCACAGTGCCCGACCAGCCATTACTTATTATTTAACTCCAGGAAGTTTTGGGATATATTTTGCAAAGGAGATGCTATCCTAAATAAAGCTGCTCGGTGTCACTACTTAGGAGAAGGGGGTAGTCAATGGGTATTATTTATTGTTAGCTGTGGACTCCAGAAGTTGCTGGACAAAAAAGAATAAAATATATAATAAAAAGAAAGGGCAAAAGCAGTGGGTTCTTTTTTTTGAGTTGGAGTCTCACTCTGTCGCCCAGACTGGAGTGCAGTGGCCGCTCCTGGCCACCGCAGCCTCGACCTGCTGGGCTCCGGCAATCCTTCCGCCTCAGCCTTCCAGGTAGCTGGAACTAAAGGCGCGCACTACCACGCCCAGCTGATTTTTTTGATTTATTGTAGAGATGAGGTCTTGCCAAGTTGCGCGGATGGGTCTCAAACCTGCGGGCTCAGGCAATCCACTCACTTCGGCCTCCCAAAGTGTTGCGATTACAGGCTAAGCCACCAAGCCCGGCCAGCAATGGGTTCTTGACTTTGATGATGATGATGATGATTATTATTATCATTATGATAACTATCATTTTGCTTCTTCTTTAAAAGT
The DNA here is from genome assembly GCF_000164805.1 of Carlito syrichta. Lineage (NCBI taxonomy): Eukaryota > Metazoa > Chordata > Mammalia > Primates > Tarsiidae > Carlito > Carlito syrichta. The sequence continues at coordinate 857,021 of NW_007256666.1, forward strand.
GAATTAAAGCATAATTGTGAAGTGATTAAAAAATAAGACCAATCTTATATTTTTTAGGAAGTCTTTTTCAAGGAAGTTTGGATTTGCTCACACTTGACCAACTTTCAGCAAATATCTCTGCCTCTCAGATTTGTCACACTTCTAAATGAAGACTCAAAAACACTGGCTGGTTTAGAGACTTGATTATACTCATGAGATGAGTGGCTGGTATTTTGAGGATGGAGCCATAGCACAGTGTTTTGTGGTCTTCGACTTAGACTTTAGCTTTTCCTGTGGTGATAAATCCATGGATTTCCTTCCAACTGTGACTTTGAACTTGTTTTTTGGTGTTATAGACAATATTCTGAAATTGAGATTTCAGTCAAGTTCTGAGTATTTATTAATTACATATCATATGTTTGGATGAATATTTGCATCAATTGTTTTTTGAGTTGGAGTCTCACTCTCTCACCCAGACTGGAGTGCAGCGGCACATTCACGGCCATCCCAGCGTCAACCTGCTGGACTCCGGTGATCAATCCGCCTCAGCCTTCCAAGTAACTGGAACTATAGGCACACGCTACCACACCTGGCTAATTTTTAAAAAATATTTATTGCGGAGATGAGGTCTCGCCAAGTTGCCCGGGCTGATCTCGAACCAGTGGGCTCAGGCAATCCACTTGCCTCAGCTTCCCAAAGTGCTAAAATTACAGGCTGAGCCACCGAGCCCTGCCTGCATCAATATTTAGGGTAGAAGACAGAGGTTAAGATGGAAGGATCTCAGTTCTACCGATTGTGCTGTGATCTCTGTTTTCCCCAAAACCCTTTGTCTATGGAATGTCAAGTTTATGCTGACCCTGAGTGAGCAGCAGTTGAGTATTCTGGACAGTGTTTAGGTTAAATGGGAAGAGTTTGGGCTGAAATTTTATTTTACTTCCAACTTGCTGGCTTCATGGATTTCAAAGGTAAAGATTCAATGTATCATCAATGAGATACCATTTTAGCTTTATAATGACTAAAACACAATGCCAGATATTGGTGAGGCTGTTATGAGATTATAAAAATAGTATAACTACCTTGGAAATGTTAATAGGTTAAATCTGGCCCTATCCTATGATTCAGAAATCTACCCTTAAGTATATGAAATGTGAAATAGAACACATGTACATAAAAAGAACTATACAAAAGATGTTCATGGAAGCTTCATTCATGATAGCCCCGATCTGGAAATAACTCAAATGTCCATCGACAGGTGAATGGATAAACACATTCTGGTATATTCATATGATTAAATGCTACTCAGTAATAAAAGAGAGTGAACCACTGATACACTCAAAAACATGTATAAATCTTAAGAACATTGTATTGAGTGAGAGAAGCTTAAGACACAAACACATGAAATACTGCCTGATTCCTTTTATATGAAGTTCAGGAACGAGCCAAGCTAAGGTGTGATGGTAAAAATTAGAAAGGGGTTACTTCTGGCAGGGGCATTGACCTGAAGAGAGAAGAGAACTTACTAGGATGATGAAAGTATTCTATAACTTGATTGGGATGGTGGAATGGGAATGGTGTTCAAATTCATCAAACTGTATACTTACATCTGTGTCTTATGGTATATAAATTGTACTTTAATTTTTACTTTTTTGAATAGAAGACTCACTCTGTCACCGAGGCTGGAGATCAGTGGCACGTTCTCAGCCACTGCAGCCTCGATCTGCTGGGCTCATGCGATCCTTCAGCCTCAGCCTTCCAAGTAGCTGGAACTACACGCACATGCCACCACGCCGGCTAATTTTTTAAAATTTATTGTAGAGATGGGGTCTCACCAAGTTGCCCAGGTTGGTCTCAAACCCATGGACTCAGGCAATCCTCTCATCTCGGCCTCCCAAAGTGCTGGGATTATAGGCGTGAGCCACCGCTCCCGGTCTTATACTTTAATTTTTAAAAATATGAAGTAAGTCCTGGCGCAGTGGCTCAAGTCTGTAATCCTAGCACTTTGGGAGGCTGACGTGGGAGGATTGCCTGAGTCCAGGGGTTTGAGGACCAGCCTGGGCAACTTGGTGAGACCTCGTCTCTACAAAAAAAAAAAAAAAAAAAAAAAAATTTCGCCAGGAGTGGTGGCACGAGCCTGTACTTCCGGCTACTTGGAGGCTGAGGTGGAAGGATCGCTGGAGCCCAACAGATTGAGGCCACTGCACTCCAGCCTGGGTGATGGAGTGAGACTCCAACTCAAAAAAAAAAAAATACAAAGTAAATTTAAAATATCAGACTTAGAGAACCCTGATCTAAATCTCACATTTCCTGAGTGTTTTTACTTATTTTCCTCAGAATGTTGAATTAATATGTCCTCCCCTTTGGTCAATTGATTCAGAGGAAATCAATCCTAACTGTCCCAATTGTACTTTATTCAAGAGAGAATACAAAAGCTACAATGGGTTCAGCATCTTTCCCTACATGGGATTGGCTAGTCTTTCCTTAGCTCATCTCCTGTTAACAGCTCATGGTCACCATAGTGGCAAGGCACCATTACACAAAAGCTACCTCTTTGTCTACTTAGAATCGATAGAAATGCATGATGCCCTGAAAGATTAAAGCCAAATCGCTGGTCATGCAGGTGCTGAAACTGGAATGCAACGTTATTCATCTTCAATGAGTCAGCATGGTTCAGTCAGGTGACAGGAGCTGCATCAGATATGTGGTGACTGCAGAGGGAGATGTGTAGAAAAGGACAGAAGGGAGGGAAGGGTGACAAATGTGCTCTTTTTATGCTGCAAAGGATCACATCACTAGCTTGAAGTGACACTGTGTTGACATCTACTCTCCACCTCCTGGAAAACTAAACTTGAATGACAGAGGGAAAAACCCCAACTATTGTCTGATATCCTGCCTTGGAGCTTGAAAAGCTACTAAGGACTATGTCTTTTCTTTTCTTTTCTTTTCGTGTGTGTGTGTGTGTGTGTGTGTGTGTGTGTGTGTGTGTGTGTGTTTTGTTTTTTGTTTTTAATTTTTATTTTAAAGATGGGTACAATTCAGGATTAGGTATACACATGGTAATTGTACAGGTAAAGTTTGGGTACTTTTCTTTTTTCAGTGGGGTCTCACTCTGTCACCCAGGCTGAAGTGCAGTAGAACAATTACAGCTCACCACAGCCTTGATCTCCTGGGCTCAGGTGATCCTTTTGTCTCAGCCTCCCAATTAGGCGGGACTACAAGCATGCACCACCACACCTGGCTAATGTTTTGATTTTTTGCAGAGACAAAGTCTCGCTATATTGCTCAGGCTGGTCTCAAACTCCTGGGCTCAAGTAATCCTCTTGCCTCGGCCTCCCAAAGTGTGGAATTACACATGTGCGCCATCATGCCCGGCCTTTTTGTTTGTTTGCTTGGTCTCTCATGCTTTCTAATATTTTGAAAGTGAACAACCACTGTTATAATATGTTCTCTATTTATGTCCTATTAAATATGTACATTTTTATATGTTTATAACTATGAATAAAATATGATTTTTTTTTTAGAGTCTCATTCTGTGGCTCCAGCTGGAGTGCAATGGCCACTGCAGCCTTGTCCTGCTGGGCTCAAGCAAACCCTTCACCTCAGTCTTCTAAGTAGCTGAGACTAGAGTCATGCACCATCACGCCTGACTAACTTTTCTTGATTTATTGCAGAGACGAGGTCTCATCAGGTTGCCCAGGCTGGTCTCGAACCCATGGGCTCAGCCAATCCTCTTACCTCAGCCTCCCAAAGTGCTGGGATTATAAGCATGAGCCACCGTACCTGGCCAAAAATATGTTTTGAAAATGTGGATACCATAGGTGCTAAAAATAAACCTATGTAGTTATTTAAAACAAAGAGATTTTGAAAAATAAACCTGATATGAATATACAGATCTTCTTGACTATTAGGGCATGTTTTTTCCTTAAAATTCGTAGCCTTTAATGTGGCTTGCACATTGAGGCTTGTCCTGCTGGAATGCTCACTTATCCAACAAGCTGAGAAAGTCCAAGCAGTCATGTGGGGAGTCCTACATAAAAGACAACAAAGACCCCTGGCCAACAGCCAGCCTTTACTTGCCAGCTATATAAACGAAGCCATCTTGAAAGTGGATCCTCCAATTCTTACCTGAGCCTCCCCAGTTGATTCCACATGGAATAAAAATGAGCTGCCCCATCAAGCCTGGCCCATATTAAAGATTTTTTGTTTTAAGTTGTTAAGTTTCGGGATGATTTGTTACATATGACTGAAACAGTACCTCAAGCTATTTTTTAATGTGTATTTTATCTAGGTGTCTATCACCACCTAAATTTAGGTTGGCATATAGTTTTTGTTTTTGTTTTGAGTTGGAGTCTCACTCTGTTGCCCAGGTGGGAGTGCAGTGGCATGCTCACGGCCACCGCAGCCTCGACCTGCCGACCTGCTGGGTTCCAGTGATTCTTCCGCCGCAGCCGTCCAAGTAGCTGGAACTACAGATGTGTGCCACCATGCCTGGCTAGTTTGTGTGTGTGTGTGTGTGTGTGTGTGTGTGTGTGTGTGTGTGTGTGTGTGTGTGTGTGTGATTTATTGTAAAGATGAGGTCTCACCAAGTTGCCCAGTCATATAGATTTTAACTCTGTTTAGTAGTTCAGGAACTCTGTTGAGGAAGATTCTAGACTGCAGCCCGGTTCAGCAGAAAAGTATGCGTATCCCCCATTTAATTTATTCTCCACACAGCAGCCAGAGTGATCTTTTAAAAAATCAATCTGATTGTGTGACTACACTGCTTAAATCCTCCAGGAGCTTTCCGATGCAGTTAGAATGAAAACCAAACTCCTTATTCTCGTTTGCAAAACCCTCTGCTCACTGGCCTTTGCTCAATTCCCCTCCAAGATCATCCCATGTCACTCTCCCACTCAGCCACTCACATAGTCAGTTTAGCCCCACAGATTGTCTTCCAGTTCCCTGAACATGTTAAGCCAACTCCCACCTTTGCATCTTTTGAAAATCTGTGTTAGGTCTTCTCATTGCCTGGAATGATCATCATAGGACTGGCTTCTTATTCAGATTTCAGCTTAAATATCTCCTCAGAGAGTCTCCCCTGACTGTGTGGATCAGCCAGCTATTGCTCTAATACTGTTTCATAACAAATGACTTCACAGTTCAGTGGCTAAAAACAACAAGCATTGATTTCCATCTTCTTAGGCCTGTGGGGTTGATGGGGCAGTCCTGCTCTTTGTCTCAGTTTAGGATCCGGATCACCTAGATGAGCAGTTCTCTTAAGGCCTAAACTCAGAACTGACACACCCTCCCACCCCAGCCTCCCACCCTCTCCTCATCATCCAAATCTATCCACAGGGTCAACATGAATGAGGAGAGGAAATACTTTTCCCATGGAGGGGAAGATTTGCTGAACAATAATCTACCCTACCACACCATCCAATCTAAAAAAGCCACACCAACGGCCCTTCTCCTCATCTAACCCAATTTTAATTCTTTGAAAATAATTCTTCACTCTCTCTCTGATTGTTTTATGTTTATTGCCTGTTTCCCCTTTTTAGAATGTGTTCTATATTAGCAATGATGTTATTTGTCTTCTTCAAGTCCATATTTCCAGTACATGGAATAGCTCCTGGCTGAGATGAGGTACCAGATAAGAACGATTCTTTGCCTCAGATATTAATACAGGGAGAAGAAACAGGGAAAGTTGCTTATTTTTTCCAAATCCAGCCTACACAACGTATTGTCTTGATCTATTTTATTTTACTTTACAAGTGAGGGGGAACAAGTGAGGGCTTACTACATAAGTAGGTTGCATGCAGGTGAAGTTTGAACTTCTACCTTGGTGCGCTCTCTTCCCCAATAATGGACCAAGTACCTAGTGTAAGAATTGCCATGTGCCCCCCCCTTCCCTTCCCTAGCAGTTTCCAGAATCTACTGATCCCACACTTGTTCTTGTGTGACAAGTGATCTTAATCTTTTTTTCTGAGTTGGAATCTCACTCTGTCGCCCAGGCTGAAGTACAATGGCACGCTCATGGCCACCACAGCCTTGACTGCTGGGGTCAGGTGATCCTTCTGCCTCAGTCTTCCAAGTAGCTGGAACTACAGGCTTGGGATTACAGGCTTGAGCCACCGCACCCAGCAATCTTGATCTTTTTCACCAATGTTTCTTCTTCCTGTAACTTGCCCAACTTTTCCAGCATTGTCTTCCAATAAGGTAAAAACCACCAAAGCTCTGAATCTGTCTGAATTGGGTTCCCCCAGAAGCCAACCTTGGGTCAAGGATTGGAGTACACGGAGATTATGTGGGTGCATGGACACGGGCATGGGGGTGGAAAAGTGATGCAGGGAAGGAAAGACCCATCATTGGGTTCATTATTAGGCCAGTTGCCAGTAGAGGCAAATAGAACTTAATCCCACCAATATTAACAACTCACTGCAGAATTATCCTGGCAAAAGGGCAAAGGGGCTGGGCATTTATATTTTCATGTTTGTCAATCATTAAAGCTTACCCAGGGGAAGGATGTTTAGAGGGAAGAAGAGGTGGGAAATGTTGGCTTCCGGGCACTTCCACTGACTGTGTGAAGGACATTGTGGAGTTTGGCAGCCCAAGGGAAGTGTTCTGACAAAGATACAGGTGTTAGCTATTGGAGGTCTGGATGCAGGAAAACTTTAATGAGATCAGAGGGGATATGAGTAAGAATGCCCTGACTAGCTTTTTCTAAAAATCAGTTTCATTGAAGTATATAAATGGCAAATAATAAACTGCATGTATTTAAAGAGTATAATTTGATAAGTTTTTAACATATGTATATACTAATGAAACCGTCATCACAATCAAGATAATGAACATAGTCGGTCCCCTAGCAGGTTTCCCCTGCTCCTTGGTAATCCCTCCCTCTGGCTCTTCCCCATTCCTAAACAACCAACCAGGCTTCTGTCACAATAATTTGCATTTTCTAGAATTTCATATCAATGTAATCATACAGCATATGTTTTTATTTTCTGTTTTTTCATTCAACATGATTATTTTGAGATTCATCTATGTTGTTTTGTGTATCAGTAGTTCATTTCTTTTTATTGCTTAGCACTCCATTATATAGATATATCACAATTTGTTCATCCATTCATTAGCTGACGGACATTTAAAGTTTCTACTTTGTGGCTACTGTGAATAATACTGCTATGAACATTTCTGTACAAATTTTTGTATGGGTATACATATTCATGTCACTTGAGATCCCATTGGTAACTTGGAATTGAGCATGATGGGAGTATTTACACCATGGAAATTGGCAAACCCTACAAATTCAAGGCTTTTTCCCCCAGAGATCTGGTTGTTAAACATTTACCATCATACCACTAGATATACCCTAGAACTGGAATTATTGTATTAAAGACTGCACGTTTTTTATTTTTTTATTTTTGTTTTTAGTTTTTTAGTTGGAGTCTCACTCTGTCGCCCAGACTGGACCACTCCCGGCCACCGCAGCCTCGACCTGCTGGGCTCCAGTGACCCTTCCGCCTCAGACTTCCAAGTAGCCGGAATTACAGGCATGCGCTACCACGCCCGGCTGATTTTTTTTATTTATTGTAGAGATGAGGTCTCGTTGCCCAGGCGGGTCTCAAACCCGCGGGCTCAGGCAATCCACTCACCTCAGCCTCCCAAAGGCACGGGATTACAGGCTGAGCCACCGAGCCTGGCGACTGCACGTTTTTTAAAAAGGCGTTGATAAGTATTGTCAAAATGACTTCTCCAAAAGGTTGTGACTTTTCTTGTTTATTAAAGTATGTGTATCTTTTATGCCATTGCAAAATGTTCAACCTTCTGTAAGTAAAAAATCCACAGTTTAAGATGCTTGTCTTTCCCCAGAGTGATGTTGCCATTTTTTTCTCATTGTAGTGAAGAGTAAGAATTTCTGAGTTTATAGAAAACATTAAAAAAAGAAAAACATGTTTAGATTGGTACATGCATATATAAAGCATTTATAACAAAGAAAAGAAAACTTTAAAAATAAATCATGCTAGAAAAATGACATAATCAGCTAAGGGAATAAAGGGAAAAAGGAAGCATTAGACATTAAATTTTTGTTCCTTTGTTGCACAGTTTTCTAGGTCATTGTATATAAAGACTCATATTTTCATATAATCTAATGAACATGTACCATTTCTGCTTTTCTCATTTAATATTATTTCATATCACATTTTCACAAATGGATGTAATCTTTATTATTTTCATTTTAAGGACTTCGTAATGTTCTATTATTATCATTCCCCTATTGTTGAGCTTTTGGGTTGTTTCCAGTTTACCAGCATTATAAATAGTACACCTGCCTGCAAATTCCTTCTTTTGCCTTGCAGATTATTATTTCCTTGGACTAATTTCCTTAAAGTCCTCTTTTTCCCTGTTCATTACTTTTTAATTTTGTTCCATATACACACTAAATTCTCTCTCCTGCGCTAACCCTGTACTTGACAGAGTTATGTGTTTGTGCTTGGTATTGCCATGACACCCTATATTTCTCCCATTACAACTTACCATGCTTTTTTTTTTTTTGAGTTGGAGTCTCACTCCCTCACCCAGGCTGGAGTACGGTGGCCACCGCAGCCTTGACCTGCTGGACTCAGGCTATCCTTCCACTCAGCCTTCCAAGTAGCTGGAACCACAGGCATGCACTACGATGTCTGGCTAATTTTTTTATTTATTGTAGAGATGAAATCTCACCAAGTTGCCCAGGATGGTCTCCAGCCCCTGGACTCAGGCAGTCCTCTCACCTCAGCCTCCCAAAGTGCTGGAATTGAGCCACCATGCCTGGCCAGCTTTCTTTCATAGCTTATTTTTTTCCCAGCTATATTGTGAGCTTCATTTGGGAGGGGCCATATATGTATATTTTTTCTCATTGGTTCCCCATTGCTTATACTGTAGGTTCTCAGTATGTATTTATTAACATCTATTTGTCTGTCTTTATATTTCTCTATCTATCATCTATCTATCTAATCTATCATGATTTGACATTAATTATCTCAGGAGTTAATATATGAATAACTTTTTGTGTTCTCTTCTAAACCTGCTGGACTCGCTGTAGTTAGTCACTTACTACCTCTAACCTTTTTTTTTGGCATCGGCCCCTGTCTTCTATAATCATAAGTCAAACAACAAGGCTTAGTCAGTACTCCCCTCAGAAGTGACTTAATTATTGGTAATGAAAACTTTAAAAAATTAAATTAGGTAAGACTGTACAATTATCATTCTGACTCATCTAGATGCAGTGGTTTTTTTTTTGTTGTTTGTTTTTTGTTTTTGAGTCAAACATTCTGTCTACCAGGCTGGAGTGCAGTGGCACACTCATGGCCACTGCAGCCTCAACCTGCTGGGCTGAGGTGATCCTTCTTTCTCAGCCTTCAAAGTAGCTGGAACTACAGGCATGCGCCACCATGCCTGGCTAATTTTTTAATTTATTGTAGAGACAAGGTCTTACCAAGTTGCCAGGCTGGTCTCGAACCCCTGGACTCAGGCAATCCTCTCACCGTGGCCTCCCAAAGTGCTGGGATTACAGGCTTGAGCCAATGTGCCCAGCCTCAGATGCAGTTTTGTTTTCAAAATGGGTGTTTTGGCCGGGCATGATGGCTCATGCCTATAATCCCAGCTCTTTGGGAGACCAAGACGAGAGAATTGCCTGAGCCCTTGAGTTCGAGACCAACCTGGGCAATTTGGCGAGACCTCGTCTGTACAATAAATCAAAAAATTAGCCAGGCATGGTGGCGTATGCCTGTAGTTCCAGCTACTTGGAAGGTTGAGGCGGAAGGATCACCTGAGCCCAGCATGTCGAGGCTGCAGTGGCTGGGAGCATGCCACTGCACTCCAGCCTTGGCAACAGAGTGAGATTTCAACTAAAAAAAAAAAAAATGGGTGTGTTTTAGGTCAGGTTCCCTAGAAACAGACTGTGAGATAGAAATTAGTACACAAGAAGTTCATGGAGGACTACTCTAGGGAGATACCCCTGTGAGCTGTGAGGGACTAAAGGCAGCAGGACTGGGTAGAAGTAGAAATTGAACTGTGATGCAGCCCCCTCAGCCAATCCCACAGGAAGCTTTAGAACTGGGATGGTCCTTCTGAATTGTCTTATATTGGATTGAGAGGGCCCAGGGCCTTGTATCTGTTCTTCACTGGCCAGCTGTTGCTTACAGGCTGCAGCCAGGAATGGGGCATGGCTTTGGATGAGAAAGTTATCTTCAACTGAAGGTAGTTCCCAGGGAGGGACTGACCTTCGAGCCACCACCAGCCAATACTACCAGCAGCCGGGTAGTACATCGGTTCTAAAGGGGGCATCTATGAAGGCACTATAGCAACCACCACAGGGGAGGTCAGTCATCTAAAAGTGGGTTGCTATGAAAATAGGTTGACAACTTTTTAAGAGGACAAAGCCAAAGTGACCACCTCCATTCAACTTCATTCCTAGTGTTACCCAGGAGCTCTAAAGTTCAAAGGAGGTAATGGCTGAAATCACCAAAATCTGTGTGGTCTCAAGATGTTTTTAGAAGAAACAATTACTAGCCTTCTTTCCCTCAAGGTGTTTTCCCTAACATGCCTTTTCCCACAGCTGTTTCCTAATTTTGAAGCCCCAGGAGACAAAGGCAGGAAGATGTTATGACATAACCAGGATGTCTGGCCTGAAAAGTTGAGGATCATTTCGGAGACCTCCAAAGATGCCCTGAGGTTGAGGATGGACCTGCATTATCCGCAACACCTTTTCCTCAACAAACTGCCACCCATGAGACAGTTTCAAAGAAAACAGTGGACATGAATCCAATTACACAAACTTGTTTACAAGGCTGAATTAGCTCATGTCTGCAAAACACTTGAGCAATTTGGATAGACTTCCTAAATTGTTTACCTAAGATATTACCTCACCCTTCAGTCAATTTCCTAGAGATAGGATGAATTAAATACAGTGTCCATTAGAAAATAATCTTCTCTTGAGTTTTTTCAACATTTAATATATATTATCATTGGTGGTTATTTGTAAAGACTGCTTGTTGAGACAAGATCATTATTTTTCACACATTTTCCATAAATTGTTACTACCCTTTAAGAATAGATTGTGATTTTTGTGCTGAAAAATTATACCTTGGTGCAGAGCATATTTAAATGGATACTTTCAGGCTGAAAGAATCAGTCATATTTTCAACATAAGGTAACCAGATGTCTTAGTTATGTATGTGTGTATATGTTTTAGTAAGTTTTTTATTAGAATCCAAGTTCCGTGGATACAAATAGCCTCAATATCCTCCAGGGTTGCTGGCAAAAGAAGGCTTTAGGGTCACAAACACCAAGATAGCATCAGGTATGTATAGAATACTCATGCATAAAGTGGTCAATTTTTAAAAATCTGGTTACAAAGAAGTCTGATTCCTGTTACTCTGGCTGCTAGTACAACTTCAGCAAAGACAAAATATGGTCATCTCTTTTTTCCACTAATATATAACGAGTAAGAGGTTCACAGTATTTGACCATTTTTGAATGAGTCAGTTTGGGGGGATGGGAAGTATGGCTTGATAGATACAGTCTAGCTCTTTTTGCTATCAATGCACAATATGAACCATTAAGAGTCCCTAATAGGGGCTTATGCTGGGGTGGATGTTCACTGCCTTCATGCCCACCAGGCCAGCAAACCCAACCCAGACACTCATTACATTGAGGTTATATTTTCTTTTTCTTTTCTTTTTTTTTTGAGTTGGAGTCTCACGGTCACCCAGACTGGAGTGCAATGGCCGCTCCCGGCCACCACAGCCTTGACCTGCTGGGCTCCGGCGATCCTTCCGCCTCAGCCTTCCAAGTAGCTGGAACTACAGGCGCACGCTACCATGCCCGGCTAATTTTTTGATTTATTGTAGAGATGAGGTCTCGCCAAGTTTCCCAGGCGGGTCTCGAACCCTCAGGCTCAGGCAGTCCACTCACCTCAGCCTCCCAAAGCGTGGGATTACAGGCTGAGCCACCAAGCCCGGCAAGGTTATATTTTCTTTAGCCACTCTTGGTCCTGGTTGCAAACAAAGAACCCCTCCTGCTAGTTTAAGCTAGAAAAGAGATTTATTCAAGGGTCGAGTAGTCTCCCTTAATTGTGGTTTCACTTTCTCAGTTTCAGTTACCAGCGTCAAACATGTTCTGAAAATATTAAAGAAAAAATTCCAGAAATAAATAATGTTTAAGTTTTAAATTGTGTACCGTTCTAAGTAGCATGTAAAATCTCTTGCAGTCCTGTCCGGGATGTGACTCATCTGTGTCCACGTTGTGCACGCTACTTACCTGCTAGTCTCAGTTCCCAGATCAGCTGTCACAGTATTGCAGAGCTTGTGTTCAAACCACCCGTATTTTACTTCATAATGGATCCAAAGAACAAGAGTAGTGATGTTGGCAATTTGGATATTCCAAAATGTGGATATTCCTTCAAGTGAAAAGGTGAAAGTTGTAGACTTAATAAGGAAAGTAAAAATTGTATGTGCTGAGGTTTCTAAGATCTATAGTAAGAATAAATCTATGAAATTGCAATGAAAGAAAAAAATTCATACTAGTTGTACTGTCTCATCTCTAACTGCAAGAGCTACAACTACAGTGAGTGATAAGTGCTTAGTTAAGATGGAAAAAACATTACATTTGCGGGTGGAAGACATGATCAGAAACATGTTTGGTACTATTAAAGGTTTCAGGCATCCACTGGGGGAGGGGGTCTTAGGACATATCCCCTGCAGATAAGAGGATACAACTTTATAATAAAGTTCACATGATCTCCAGTGGCAAATTGCTTCAGTGGGGACAATGCTATCACCATTCCTTAGGACCAGCAGCTCTAGGCACATCAATGAGCACTGGATGCAACTGCTAGGAATGCTGCTTGATGCTTTTGGAAACTGAATGTATCTGCTGCTGTCCACATCACAGTGGAATCCAGGCAGAGCCTGCTTCTTTGGGTCACCAACTTCTGATTCAAATGCTTCATTAGTAAAGGTTGGTGTTCTATGTCTGTATCCTTGTGCCCTCTGCCTTCCCTAGCCTACCAACTTATATCACCTTTCACTTTGAATTGATTATTCAGAAGGATGAGAAAGAGAGAGAGAGAGAGAGAGAGAGAGAGAGAGAGATCATAAAGTTAAGCAGACCAGATTTCAGAAATTACAAAAACCATTTTTACTTCTTTATTGTCCCATCAGCAAGGCAATTTTAGACCTTCAAGTGCTTTTTATAAGCCATTAAACATTCAGCTATTATGTTTTTACTAAGAAATGTATAAAACAGACATTCTTACTCTTAGAAAATCATTTAGGTGATTATTTATAGAATAACCTATATAAAAGAGAATTTTCTTTTTCTTTTTTTTTTTTTTTGAGTTGGAGTCTCACTCAGTCGCCCAGACTAGAGTGCAGTGGCCGCTCCTGGCCACCACAGCCTCAACCCACTGGGCTCCGGCGATCCTTCTGCCTCAGCCTTCCAAGTGGCTGGAACTACGGGCGCGCGCTACCACACCCGGCTAATTTTTTTATTTATTGTAGAGATGAGGTCTTGCCAAGTTGCCCACGTGGGTCTCGAACCCGCGGGCTCAGGCAATCCACTTACCTCAGCCTCCCAAAGCGTGGGATTACAGGCTGAGCCTCCGAGCCAGGCCCTAAAAGAGAATTTTCTAAGTATGACACCCAAAGCCAGAAATCATAAAGAAAAATATTGATAACCTTTACTACTTCAGAAAAAAAGCACCATAAAATAGGAAAACATTTGCACGTCATATGGCAGAAGTCTAATGCCCGTAATATAACAAGATCTCTTACAAACAAATAAGAAAAATTTAATTACCATGGTAGACAAATGGTCAGAGGATATGAAAGGTAATTTACAAAAGAAGAAAGGCAAATGTTCAACAGCCTTATGAAAAGATACTCAATCTACCTATTAATAAAAATACAAATGAATACAATGTCATAATTTCTTCCCCTTCAGATTAGCATACAGACCTAAACCAATTTGGCAGTCCAGTCATGGTCAAGGTCCTTTAGTGAACATATTAAAGCTGCATAGTGGCTATATGCACTTGCCCTCACAACCTTGTTAGTGAATGGTTTATTGCTATTAAATATAAGACCAAGTTCCCCAAATTCTTCTTCTTTTTTTTTTTTTTTTTGAGTCGTGGTCTCTGTCACCCAGACTGGAGTGCAATGGCATGATCACGACTCACCCCAGCTACGACTTCCTGGGCTCAGGTGATCCTTCTGTCTGAGCCTCCCAAGTAGCTGGGACTACAGGTGTGAATCACCATGCTCAGCTAATTGTTGTTGTTGTTGTTTTGTAGTGGTGAGGTCTCGTTATGTTGTCTAGGCTGGTCGTGAACTCCCGGGTTCAAGCAATCCTTCCACCTCGGCCTCCCAAAGTGCTGGGATTACAGGTGTGAAACTGTCACATCCAGCCTCCTAGTACTTTTAAACATACAAACATTTATTAACAAGTAAGTACAAAAGAAAACAAAAAGCTTATTCTGTGGTAGATTCGCCTCTATTCCTGATCACATGACTGACTGGTTTTGTAGATAAGTCAGAGTAACAGGGTCCTGTTGATCTGGCATGACCAACAGAGCTGGAATATTGCTTTAGTGCAATTAGACTACTGGGATGGAATCTTATACTTTGTTCATGAAAGTGTGGTAGAGCCTATACAACATTTCTAGCTGGTCACCTCCCTGGAACAGCTCACATCTCACCAACAAAAAGATTTCATTACTATTTTACGTGCTATGTCTCTGAAGGTGTTGGTTCTTGAATAGGGCCAGTCAAATGCTGTTGAACTGTCTCTAGATGCTGCAAATGTGAACTCAGACACCTATCTTAAGCACACAAGATTATTTTGGGCACATACAGACATGCTGTCAATATAACAATCAAAAAGAAGTGGAGAGAAGCAGTCCTTGCGCATTGGTACCTCCCTGAAAAGCAATTTGTCAATATGTATAACAGTATCAAATGAACGTACTCTAAAAATAAAGGGTCCTATTTGTGGCATCTTATCCTAAGTATTGAACACGTATGCAGAGATCTGTCCATGGATGTACATGGCTGTATTTATTATTTCTAGGAGAGGTAGAAGGAGGGAGAGGGCAGTATTACAAAGGACCAGAAGCAACATTTTGGGATGATAGTTATATTCACTATTTTTGATGGTGGTGATGATTTTGTGCATGTACAGGGGGACCCAAAATATACTGGAATTATCTTTTGGAGGGTGGGCCTCTTGTAGTACAGGCTTCCCCTTCTAGGTAAGTGTTCTAGGAACCCATTGGCATCAGTGTACCAGTTAGCATTGTTGTGAGAGGCTGCATTCAACTTCAGTGAATTTTTTTAGAGATTCTTTTGAGATAATTGCCCATTTCATGATGAGTGATTTATGCGTTTATCTGTTTTTGACCAAAAACAGCATGATCACCGTGCCCCACCCTCCCGATTCACCCAGTCTTGTACTGAGCGACTTTTTTGTTTGTTTGTTTCCCTGGATGAAAAAAATCCTCAAAGGGAAACATTTTGCTGATATGGAAGAGGTGAAACAAAAAAATGGCAGAAGCACTAAAAGGCATCAAAATTGATGAGTTCAAAAACTGTTTTAAGCAGTGGAAAAAGCATCTCAATAGGTGTATTATATCAAACGGAGAGTACTTTGAAAGTGATTGAATTTTAAACATGTAGGAATAAATGCAAAACTTTTTATAAATAAATTCTGGTTTTGGGGGCCCTCATATAGATATGCTAAAACTTTTTGAGTTGTATATTTTAAATATATACATTATTGTATGTCAGTTATACCTTAATAAAGCTGTTTAACGTAGTTCTGTCAGTAGATATTGGATAAATAATAATGAAGAGAAGACTTAATATGTGACTGATTGTGCTGGGGTGTTCGACAAATGTTGTCTTGTTAAATTTTCATCCAGGCCAGGTGCAGTGGCTCAAGCCTGTAATCCCAGCACTTTGGGAGGCTGAGGTGAGAGGACTGCCTGAACCCATGGGTTCGAGAACAGCCTGGACAACCTGGCGAGACCTCATCTCTACAATAAATCAAAAAATCAGCCAGGTGTGGTGGCACACACCTGTAGTTCCAGCTACTTGAAGGCTGAGGTGGAAGGATCGCCTGAGCCCAGTAGGTCAAGGCTGTGGTGGCCGTGAGCATGCTACTGCACTTCACCCTGGGCAACAGAGTGAGACTCCAACTCAAAAAAAGCAAAAAATTCTCATCCCAGTTCTTTGAATTTGGATTATTGTCCTAATTTCTCACAGATGAGAAATTTGAGGTTTCAAGAACTTACATGATCTGTCCAAAGTCAAACAGTTAAAAACGTGGTTAAGTATAAGAGTCAACAAACTAAAGTCTACTGATAAAATCTAGCCTGTCATCTGTTTTTATAAATAAAGTGTTATAGAAACACAACTATGCATATTTGTTTACATATTGTATATGTCTGCTATGACATACACCAACAGAATTGAGTCGTTTGTAACAGAAACTGTGTAGCCCCTGTGACGATTAAGTTTATGTGTCAACTTGGCTAGCCCTCAGTACCCATTCAGTCAAACATTATTCTAGATGTTTCTGTGAAAATATTTTAAAGATGAGATTAACATCTAAATCAGTAGACTTTGAGTAAAGCAGAATCCTCCAGAGGATATGAGGTTTAAGATCTTAAGAGAAAAAGACTGACCACCCCAGTGGAAGGAGTAATTCTGCCAGCAGAGTCTTTAGATTTGAACTGCAACCCTTCCTTGGGCCTCCAGCTTGCTAGCCTACCCTGCAAATTCTGGACTTGTCAGCTTCCACGATCACGTGAACTAGTTCTTTAAACCAGCATGTCCAACCTGAGGCCTATGGACCGCATGCAGCTTAGGACAGCTAGTGATGTGGCCCCACAAAATCTTTTAACATCATGTTAAAACAAACATTTCTGAAGAGCACCCTGAGAAGTCTTATTATGTATACACTCTAACTACATTATTTATGTGTGGCCTCTTTACTCAAAGCCAAAAGGTTGGACACCAGGCTTCAAACTAAATCTGTCTCTCTCTTTTTCTCCTACACAGACACACACACACACACACACACACACACACACACACACACACACACACACTTCTTGTTCTATTTCTCTGGAGAACTATAACTAATATAACACAGAAAACCTAAAATATTTATTATTTGGCCTTTTACAGAAAAAAAAAAAAATTGTTATCCTCTGGCTAAGAGCCAAAGTCTGAGTCCAGACAATTTGAATTTAGAACTTAAGTTATCAGCCACTAACCTACATTGTCTAGTGGAACATCCATCCAATCAATGGAATATTCTGTGACCAGTTTGATACCAAACTGCTATGGTTTGAATGTGTCCCCTAAATTTCATGTGTTGGAAACTTAATCCCCAATGTGGCAGCATTAAAAGGTGAGGCCCTTCAGAAAGTGGCGGATCAAGTGGATTTGCAGAGAATTGGAAGGCAGCACCAGGCAGGCTCCAACTCCCTGCTGATGGGCATGGCCTTTCTCAGGATGAAGGAGTTGTTCTTTGAGAATAGCATTGATGATGCCAAGTACTGCAGGCGGCTCTATGGTTTGGGCACGGGAGTGGCCCAGAAGCAGAATGAGTACGTAGACTCTGTCCAGGAGAGGATGAGCATCCTGGTGATCATCCACAACATGCAGCAGTGATGACGGCGGTGCGTGGCCTGGTCCCTGTGTGGTGCTTACGGTGCTGACTGGACTTACCTTCTTCCCGAGGGAAACCACTTCTGAGCAAACTGCCTGCCATCAGCACTGAGCAGAAAGACTTTTGTTTTACTGAAGACAAAAGATTTTATTTTAGACCCAGAAGAGGGGTTTGCTCCGAATTTGCAAACAGGTCTTCCCTTGTCCCTTATCCCCAAGCCTCTCTCCGTTGCCTCCTGCCACCAGCATCCATGGCTTTTATGACACCTTTTAAAATATCCAGGACAAGTCTGAAACACACTAGTAAAATGTATATAACTCTTAAAAAAATAAATAAATAAAAGGTGAGGCCTTTAAAACATGATTGGATCCTGAGAGCTTTCCCTCACAAATGGATTAATCCATTTCTGGATTCATGGGTTAACTGGATAATAGATTAATGACTTATAATGGGAGTGGAACTGGTAGCTTTATAAGAAGAGGAAGAGAGACCTGAGCAAGCACATTAGCAAGCTTAGTTCCTCTGTCATGTGATGCTCTGTACTGCCTCAGGACTCTGCAGAGGGTCCCCACTGGCAAGAAGTCTCTCATCAGATATGGTCCTCTGACTGGGACTTCTCAGCCTCCATAACTGTAAGAAATAAGTTTCTTTTCTTCATTAGTTACCCAGTTTCAGGTATAAGCAACATAAAATATTATAAGCAATATAAAATGAATTAAGACAGGAAATTGGCACAGAGAGTGGAGTGTTGCTATGAAGAGACCTGAAAATGTGAAAGTGGCTTTGGAATTGAGTAATGAGCAGAATTTGAAAGAGTTTGGAGGCACAAGCTAGAAAAATACTTTATTGCCTTAATGGAACATTAGGGGTGATTCTGGTGAGGGCCCAGAAGAAGACAAAAATGCAAGGGAAAGTTTAGAACTTTTGAGAAATTGGTTAAGTGGTTATGGCCAAAATGCTGACAGAAACATAGATATTACACAGCCAGAAAGAAGGACAAAATTGTGGACTTTGCAGCAACTTGGGTGGATTTAGAGTCTATCATACCCAGTGATCTATCACAGAAAGAAAGAACTGAGTATCACATGTTCTCACTCATAAGTGGATCCTGAACATTTATCATAATACAAGAAAGGGATTGGCAGTAGCGGGACACTGCCAGGGGAGAGAGGAAGGGACACACAACATCAATAAGGGTACCTGATTCCAAACCAGGCAAAGTGAGGAAAAATGGGAGACCCAAACTTCACCTGTATGATGACCACTTATGTACCTAATCCTGAATTGTACCCCATATCTTTAAAATGGTAATAATAAAAAGAAACATGGACAGTGAAGGCCATTCTGATGATGAGGTCTCAGATGGAAATGACGAGAAACTCACTGAAAACTAGAAGAAAGGTCACCCACATTCCATTGTAGCAAAGAATTTGGCTGCATTGTGTGGGTGCCCTAAGACTTTGTGGAAGGTTGAACTTAGAGTTATGACCTAAGGTATCTGGTGGAAGAATTTCTAAGCAGCAAAGTACTCAAGAAGTGGCGTGGTTACTTTTAGCAGTGTATGCTCAGTTATGGCAGCAAAGGAATGATCTAAAGGTAGAATTTTATAATTAGAAGCAAAGCATAAAAATTGGGAAAATTTTCAGCCGGCCATGTGGTAGAGAATGAAAGAGCATTTTCAGAAGAGGAATCCAAGGGTGTGGCTTCCTAAAGAAATTAACACAAGTGAAAGGAAGCTGAGTGTGAATGTCAGAACAATAAAAAGAAAGACCCCAAAGGCTTTTCAGAGGTCTTCAAGGCTACCTATCCCACCACAGGCCCAGAAGCCTGTGAAGACAGAATGCTTTCAGGGACAAGCCTGTAGTGCTGCAATGAGATGCTGATCCCCACATCCTGGTTGCTCCAGAGAGTGCAAATGGGAAGTCTTCCACGTGGCACTAAGTCTGCAGGCATCAGAATACAAGAGCCATGGAGGCTTGGCAGCTTCCACTTAGATGGCAGAGGCTGTATCTGAAAGCTTGCCACAGGGGCAGAGCCACCAAAGAGTCCCCACCTGGGCAATACCTAGTAGAGCCATGGGAGTAGAGCTGCTGTGGGGACACCAGAATTATAGACCCACTGGCAGTGTGCCGTCTCAGCCTGGAAAACCTTTGGCTTTCAACTCCAACTTGTAGGTGCAGCCACATGAAATGCACCCAGCAAAGCCATGGGGGCAGAACTGCCCAAGGCTTTTGGATCCCAACCCCCACCCCAATGTGCCCAGAAGGCAGCGGATGGAATAAGAGAGAATTCTGGAGATTTAAGATTTAATGTCAGCCGGGCTCGGTGGCTCAGCCTGTAATCCCGCGCCTTTGGGAGGCTGAGGTGAGTGGATTGCCTGAGCCCGCGGGTTCGAGACCCGCCTGGGCAGCGAGACCTCATCTCTACAATAAATCAAAAATCAGCCGGGTGTGGTAGCGCGCGCCTGTAGTTCCGGCTACTTGGAAGGCTGAGGCGGAAGGATCGCCGGAGACCAGCAGGTCGAGGCTGGGGTGGCCGGGAGTGGCCACTGCACTCCAGCCTGGGCGGCAGAGTGAGACTCTGACTCAAAAAATTTTAAAAAGAGAGAGAAAGAACTTTCAGTTATTTCTATCACTCTCTTTGAATTGTAAAGAATTATTTTTGATAGGGAATAGCAATTTAGGTAAAAAAAAAATGATAGCGCATGCCTGTAATTCCAGCTACTCGGAAGGCTGAGGCGGAAGGATCGCCAGAGCCCAGCAGGTGGAGGCTGCGGTGGCCGGGAACGGCCACGGCACTCCAGCACTCCAGTCTGGGCGACAGAGTGAGACTCCAACTCATAAAAAAAAAAAAGATTTAATGTCTACTCTGCTGGATGTCAGACTTGTGTGGGACCTGTCGCCTCTTTCTTTTGGCTGATTTCTCTTTTTTGGAATGAGGATGTTTACCCAGTGTCGGTACCCTACCATTGTACGTTGGAAGTAAATAATCTTTTTTTTTTAATTAAAAAAAACAATCGTTTTGAGTCAGAGTCTCACTCTCACCCATGCTGGAAGGCAGTGGCAAGATCATGGTTCACTGCCGCCTTGACCTTCTAGGCTCAGGCAATTCTCCCACCTAAGCCTCCTAAGTAGCTGGGACTACAGGCATGTGCCACCACACCTGGATAATTTTTTTTTTTTTTTGTAGAGACAAGTTCTCACTATGTTGCCTAGACTGGCCTCGAACCCCTAGGCTTAAGCAGTCTTCTCGCCTCAACCTCCCAAAGTGCTAGGATTATAGGTGTGAGACACCGCACCTGGCCAATAACTTGCTTTTTATTTTACAAACTAGAAGCTGGAAGGAACTTGCCTGGAGTCTCAGATGAGACTGCATTTTGGACTTTTAAGTTGGTATTGATATAAGTTAAGTCTTTTGAGACTACTGGGAAGGAATGATTGTATGTGAGATGGACATGAGTTTTGGGGGCGGGGATGAAATTTTATGGTTTGGATATGGTTTATTTGTCCCCACTAATTCTCATGTTGAAACTTGATTTCAAATGTGGTGGTGGGTAGGCCTAGAGGGAGGTGTTTGAGTTATGGGGGCAGATCCTTCATGAATGGCCTTTTGCTGTTAAACAATGTTAATAGAGTAACAGCTCATAATAATATGCAGGAGAACTGGAGTTCTCATTCTCACAAGTCTGAATTTGTTTATTGCAGGAATGGACTGGTTTCCTTGAGAGTGGTTTGTCATAAAGCAGGGATACCCTTGAGGTTTTCCTCTCTTTGCATGTGTCTTCTTTTCCTTTGACCCTCTCCACCATATTGTGACGGAGCATGAAAGCCCTGACCAGAAGCCAGGGCAATGCCCTTGAACTTCTTAGCCTGCAGAACCATGAGCCAAATAAACTTCTTTTCTTAGAAATTATCCAACCTCAGGTATTTTCATAGCAACACAAAATGGACTAAAACACAAACTATATGTATTTCTTTGGAAAAATGTTCGGAATGTATTGCTACACTAAGAAAGCAGGTTATACCCACATTTATGGTTTTATCACATTTCTTTTAGAAAAAGTAAATTTTGGGGGGGAATGTTTGGAAACACATACGCTAAATATGTTAAGAGCAGTTTTCATTAAACACTGGATTGTGGGTTATTTTTATTTTTCCTTTATGTTTCCGTGTATTTTCCGAATATTTCACGATGAGCATACCAATGGAAGGAGAAAAACAACAAAGCAATTTTTATTTTGGAAATGGAATGGTTTGCTTTTTTAAATACTGCCTAGAAACTACCCATGTAAAAATGTCCAGGTCAAAGTGGCTACATCAAAATGTCCTTGATGGCAAAACAATGGCAGTCATATAATAGTCACTGCCTTCTTCCTGTGTCCTGCTAGTTCACCTTCCATGCAGCAGGCAGTCAGAGTGATCCTTCAAAGACATTCATCTGGTCTTGTTACTCCTATGCTTACATTTTTTCAGGAGGCTCCTATTTTGGGCCTGAATTATTGTCAGCATGGCACACAGGACCTACTAATATTTACATCCCCTCTTTCTTAGTCTGCCAAGGACTGAGTGTCCTGCTCACTTTGTTCCAGCCACACTGATCTATCCGCAGTTTCTGAAGGGGACCTGGTTCTTATTTTGGTCTGATAAGAAGAGTTAGCCTCTGAGATTGCCACTGAGATTAGATTAGATAACTAGATTATGTCTTTCTTTTTTTTTTTTTAGTGGTTATAACGGTGCCTACCATAGGTAGGCAAAATATTTGGTGAATGGAAGATAAATAGGCTGGGCACGGTGGCTCAAGCCTATAGTCCCAGCACTTTGGGAGGCTGAGGGGAGAGGATTGCCTGAGTTCAGGGGTTCAAGACAAGGTTGGGCAACCTGGTGAGACCTCATCTCCACAATAAATGAAAAACATTAGGTATGGTGGCATGTGCCTATAGTTCCAAGTAGTTGGAAGGCTGAGGTGGAAGGATTGCCTGAGCTCAGTAGGTCAAGGCTGCCGTGTACCACTGCACTCCAGCCTGGGCGACAGTGAGACTCCGACTCAAAAAAAATAAGAATAAAAAGAAAAAAGGCCAGGCTCGGTGGCTCAGCCTGTAATCCCAGCACTTTGGGAGGCTGAGGCAAGTGGATTGCTTGAGCCCGCGGGTTCGAGACCCACCTGGGCAACTTGGTGAGACTTCGTCTCTACAGTAAACCAAAAATAAATAAATTAATTAAGTAAATAAAAAAGAAAGATAAATAAATATATGTAGAACAGAACCTCTATTATGACTGTTAATGAGTTTTCAATGGCCAGAGAGGTGACATTGAAGTCATTGAACTGCTACTCTATTAACATTGTTCTTCAGTTGCATTTTGGGAAGATTGACTAGGGAAACTAATAATAATATGCATATACATCATTGAATAAAAAAGAGTATTTTAAGTTATTTCTGTCTGTGTCAAGACTGGCTAGTGTTTGCCAATTAATTTTCCTGTCCTGAGCACCCAGAAAGAGTATATTTCCTAGCCTTCCTCGAAGTTAGGTTGGGAAATTGTGACTGAATTTTGGCTGATAATATGCACAGACATGATCTGTCCCTTCCACAAATGAACCTTCTACATAACATTATTTCTGGTGCTTGTGGCTGGACTTGAAGACCTCTGAAATGGTGGATTTACAGGAAGGAAGAAGTCTAGCTTCTGGTTGGTGACGTGAAGTAGAAATAAACCTTGTTGGGTTTAGTGACTAAGATTTTGGTGTCTTCTTGTTATTATAGCACAACTTAGCTTCTCCTAACTGCATCATCTTCTAAATAAAGTTTTATAATTCCACCTGGTTTTGAGTTGGGCAAGACTTACATTGCCACTTTAATTTGACACTTCAGAATGCATATTAGATATGTAGATAGGCATATCTCCTTATTCAGCTTCTTCATTTTGTATTTTCCAAACGAATTGAAAGAGAAACATGGAGTAAGATAATGACTATTCAGTAGAAAGCAAAAAATAGTACAGAACACAAATAACTCACAATTAGCATAACAATTCTTACTATTAATATGAATCTTTCATTTCTTCTCTATCTTTTCATAGTTTAGAAATCTGCGATGTTTAATAGAAAGCTCCAAATACGCTGCCTTTTTGATGAAGGGGAGAGGTTGTACAAATCTGTCAAACATATAAATATATAATGTGTTTAATTTGCTGATTCATTTATGTAAGAATTATATTCAACCCAAAATTAACTAGGATCTACTATGTGTTTTGTTTTACAGCAGTGCTCTTTTGGGTTGGTATTCAGATGAGAATGTTGGTGGATTCAGGCTGCTTATAGTAGTGCTCATCTGTTAAATAATCTTTGCTAAATGTGACCAGAAATGTGGACTTTTTTATTGGCAATTATAATCCTCGGGCTGCATGTTACTTTATTAGACATCTGGCTGCCAATCCCATGTAGGAGTTTTTCATGACCATCGTACACAGCAGGGAGCATTAATTTACTCTGAAGACCAAATTAATTGGAAAGGTCTTTTCCAAACAAAACACATGAAAGAATATTAACATGGTGCTTGCAGATGTAATTATTTGATCCAGTGTAGGGATTTTCTCCTTAAAATTTTGCCTGATTTCTTCATATTTCATTAGGACACGCTTCTTGTGTTACCACTTTAGCTTGTGTGAGCCATTTATCATGACCTGTGGCAAATATTTCTCACCTGTCTCCTCTAGCAGACTGTGAGATACAAGATGGCATATACAGACCCTCTTTTAAATTCTCATATTCTAGGTGCCTGCCTGAAGTAGAAAACCAGTAAATGCTTATTTTATGAGTATTGACACTATTGTTTAGACTGTTGTGATTTTAGAATTAGAAAAAGTCACTTAATTAAATACCTACTTTATAGTTAAAAATTTTAGTGACTTTTATATGTCACACATCTATAAATATATATAAATTTCGTATCACTGTGGCAGTTTTAGGATCACTATACCATTTTAGGATGCCAAATATTTTTAAGAGAAACATAGTAGGAGAGTAGGATGTTGGAGAAAGACTTTAGGAAAAATCAAACATTACAGAAAGGCACAGGTTTTGACTTGTGTGTGAGCAAAATGCCAGAATGAACATCAGGTGCTAACCATTGTGTGAGTTAGGGCGGAAGGTGCTATCACATGTGAAAAAGGGCAGGCTTAGATGAGCCAGCCAGCCAGACAAAACAGAGAAAGGCAAGCCAGAGGGTCAGAGGAAGGAACGGTTTGTAACTAAGCCATTTAGCATTCTTGTAGCTTTGACCTTGCCCACATCGCTATCATATATGACCAAAGTTGAAGGGGAAGCTATACTCCTATAAAAACTTCCAGAGGAAGATGAATCCACTGCAACCAGTATTTAGCCAGGGTGGTTGTTACTGAATTCTTTCTTGTGTCTCATCCTAAGTTCTTCAAGGTACGATTTGGACTTCTTTTCTTTGGTTTTCTCCTCAGTAGAGTTGTAGAACAGCCGGTCTTCACCTTCAATGTTCAATCACCTCTCATTTCTTCTTCCCTCATGTATGAAATTCCAGTTCTCTCATTTATCTCTTTTAGTATCTTCTTTCTTTCTTTTTTTTTTTTTTTTTTTGAGTTGGAGTCTCACTCTGCTGCCCAGGCTAGAGAGCAGTAGCACGCTCATGGCCACCTCAGCCTCGACCTGCTGGGCTCAGATGATCATTCCACCTCAGTCTTCCAAGTAGCTGGAAGTACAGACTCAAGCCACCACACCCAGCTGGTTTTTGTGATTTATTGTAGAGACGAGGCTGGTCTCGAACCCCTGGGCTTAGGCAATCCTCTCGCCTTGGCCTCCCAAAGTCCTGGGATTACAGGCTGAGCCACCACACCCGGTCAGTATCTTATTTCTTAAATAGTCATGCCCCTGGACAGACTCTTTTATCCTGGAGCTCTGAATGCCACTCACAAAAAGAACATGACTAATGCCCAGGAAAGAAAAGCTAGAGTATGAATTCCCCGAGTGTCACTTTTCTTCTTTACTTTCTTGTCTTCTTCCTAGTTCAGCCATTCACTCTGGAAATGCTCTTTGTGCCAGGAGTCCTAAGTGCTCCAGACCAGTGTAGTGAACAAACTGACCCAAATCCCTAACCTCACAAACTTTACATTCTATCAGAGGAGATAGCACACAAGATGTGATGTAGGAAAATAACGCAAGGGAAGAGAAAGATAATGTTTGAGAGTTGCAGTTCTAAATAGTGGCTAGGATAGGTTTGGCTGAAACATGAGGTTTTTTTTGTTTGTTTGTTTTTGTTTTTTGAGACAGAGTCTCACTCTCTTACTCAGACCGGAGTGCAGCAGCAACATGATCATAGCTCACTGCAGCTTTGAACACCTGGACTCAAGTGATCCTCCCTCCTCAACCTCCTAAGTAGCTGGGACTATAGGTATGTGCCACCATGCCCAACTAAGTTCCTAATTTTTTTTTTTTGTATAGACAGGGTCTCCTATGTTGCCCGGGCTGATGTCGACCTCCTGGGCTCAAGCAATCCTCCTACCTCAGCCTCCCAAGCATTGGAGTTACAGGCGTGAGCCATCGTGCCAAGCCAGAAGGTGAGTTTTGAGTAAAAACCTCAAGGAAATGAGAAAGCTAGCTGGAGTAGAGCATCCTGGGTGGGGAAAACAGCAAGCATGAAGGGTTTGAAGTCAGAATTGGCTGGTGTGTTTGAGAAACAGTAAGATGACAGAGGGACAGGAAGGGTAGCAGAGAGAGACAGAGGTAAGGGTCAGACCATGCAGGATCCTAGACCTCTAGAAGGACTGAGGCTTTTACTTTGGGATAGGAAGTCGTTGGTGGGATTTAAGCCAAAGAGTGACAAGACCTGCTTATGCCTTGACAGGATCACCCTGGCTGCTATGTTGAGGACAGACTGAAGGAAGAAAGGGTGCTATTGTGATGATTTGGCAGCAGAGTGATAGTGATTTCTTGGACCAGAGCGGTAGAAGTAGAGGTGGGGAGAAGTGGTAGCTTCTAGATCTATTTTAAAGGATGGGCCAATTGAATTTGCTGATGAAATCACTGTAAGTGTGAAAGAAAAGGAGTCAAGAGTGACTTCAAGGTTTTTGACCTAAGCAACTGGAAGGACAACAGTCCCATTAATGTCTGGGGTAGAGAATGTTTCAGATAGTGGTGGGTAGATCAGAAACTTGCTCTTGTACATGAAAAGTTGGAGAAGGCTATCAGACATTAAGGGAAGATGAGGAGGCGGCTGGACCTACAAGTTCATGGGAGAAGTCCTGGCTAGAGATGCAAATCATTATTATACAGAAGGTATTTACAATCCTGAGACTGAATGAGATCACCAAGGTAGTAAGTGTACACATAAGAGAAAGGAACAGAGGTCCGAGAACTGATCCTTGAGGCACATCAATGTTAAGAGGTCAAGGTGATGGACTGTTTGTAAAAAATATAAGTATATATACATATATCACACATAAGCATTTTGGTGGGTACAACCATGGGTAAGTAAGCTTTGGAAAAGAAGGATATTTCAGCTTAGTGTGGAGGAAGGAAAAGATGCCAATGTGTGGAACATGACAGTTCCAATGAAACCTTGAAAAATAAGATACGGCAGTGAGCCAGGCATGGTGGTGCACTCTTATAATCCTAGCTACTTGGGAAGCTGAGGCGAGAGGAATGCTTGAGTTCAGGAGTTCCTGTCCACCCTGGGCAACATGTCAAGACCTCTGTTTCTTTTTTAAAAAAGGAGAACAACAATATATAGTATATTTCAAAGTAGCTAGCAGAAAGACCTTGAAATGTCCCCAGCGCAAAGCAATGATAAATACTCGAGGTGATGAATGCACCAAATATTGACTTGAGCATTACACATTCTATGCATGTAACAAAAATCACATGTATTACACAAATATGTAAAATATTATGTATGCATAAAAACATTTTTATTTAAGGAAGATGATGCAGCAATGAGTGAAGAAGGCTAGGGTGGTGTTTCAAAGCAGATGAAGGGGCAGTCTGGCTCTGGTAGGCAACAGGATAGAGCGAGGCAGAATGGTTTAGGTTACTTTTTTTGAGTTGGGGTCTCTGTCATCCAGGCTGGAGTGCAGTGGCATGATCACGATGATCACAGCTCACAGCAGCCTTGACCTCTTGAGCTCAGGTAATGCTTCCACCTCAGCCTCAAAAGTAGCTGGGACTACAGGTGCGTGCCATCACACCCTGTTAATTATTTAAATTTTTTGTAGAGATGAGGTTTGCTATACTGCCCAGGTTGATCTTGAACTCCTGGGCTCAAGCAATACGCCTGCCTCAGCCTCCCAAAGTGCTCGGATTACAGGCATGAGCCATTGCTTCCAGCCTAGGTTACTCTTCTCTCGTTTCACGACTCTTTTTTGGTTTTTGAGTAGGAGTCTCACTCTGTCACCCAGGCTGGAGTGCAGTAGCACACTCACAGCCACTGCAGCCTCGATCTTCTCAGCTCAGGTGATCCTTCCACCTCAGCCTTCCAAGTAGCTGGAACTACAGGCGTGCGCTACCATGCCCGGCTTTTTTTTTTTTTTTTAATTGTAGAGACGAGGTCTCACCAAGTTGCCCAGTCTGGTCTCGAACCCCTGAGCTCAGGCAATCCTCTCTCCTCAGCCTCCCAAAGTGCTGGGATTACAAGCTTGAGCCAACGGATCCAACCTTCTATTTTTCATTGAAATGAACATCAGTGCTTCAGACCGAACTCCCTGGAAGCAGCCTCTGAGATGGGATGCTCTCTGTAGATGGAGTGCTCATCTGCAGAAGGTTTACTGGGGAGTGCTCATAACAGATACACCTGAAGAAAGTGAGGAAGGCAGGTGGGGCAGAGGAGATTGCACCCAAGGCTTCAGTGGATCCCACTGATTGCTTTGCAGCTTGAATGGCCTTTCAGAATTGTCCCAAGTTGAGGCAAGGGGTTTTTGATTCTTTACGTAGCCAGTCATTACCCCAGGCGGTTCCCCCGTGACAGGTGGTGCTACCTTGGGCAAGATAGTTCTCTGTGGTTGGAAGGCAATGTCCCAGGGGGACACAGCTGTGAGCCATCAGCAGCTGATAGTCTCAGCAGCTGGGGTGTGGGTGCACTGGTTGTGAAGATAAATGGGGATATGGTGTGGGCACCGCAGTATCCCCTACCAGCATCTACGAGCTGAAAATGCACTACGTGCCCGGCTGTTACATGCAAATGAATGCAAATGAATGGGGATAGCATCTTTGTCCACCATTGAAAATTACATCTTTCTATTTGCTGGCTTTTATCAGATGGTCAACGTTTTCAGCTAGGGTAGTGCCATCAAATTACTTCAGAGAAGTGACTAGAGGACTGACAAAAAAATAGGAAAAGTATGCACAAACTACTGCCATGAAAATATCTTTAAGAGCTAGAGCCTGCCAGTCAGGGAGACTATGAAAAGAATACAGCCCATATTCAGGCAGTAAAGAGAATCAGTAATTTTCTATTGCTTCCCTAGGAGGCATTTGGAAATGTGTTGAGGCAGCATTACAATGACTGGGAGAACTACAAAGTAAGGGACGGTTGTGCATCATGAAGAACTGTCCCAACCCAAATACCAACAGCACTTCTACGGAGAGGCATCGTGATGGAAAGAGGTTAGGTGCCTTCTAACCAGTGCATTTTTGAGAATAAAGGATGCCATTAATAATGATGTCAAGTCAACAGGCACGAACCATGAATGAGGCAGACAAACTAGGGCTTATGGGAGCCCTAGTATGGGGGCTTGCAGCTACCCACACAGGTAAAGGAGCATATTGAAGCCAGGAACACAAGGTGTGAAATCAGTATTTGAAAAGGGATTGAATATTTATCCTCCTGTGACATAAAAAGAGTTATCCATCTCAGTCACAAATGTTGGGTTGATAAAAATTGTCTACATGCCTAGGGTATTTAATTTTAGTATGGGCAGAATTGTTGACTCAGTAACCCCAACTCTTGTGATGATGAAAGTATTCCCTTAGCGCCGTGTTTCCCAAATGTTCTCACATCATGGCATACAGAGAAGTTGATTATTAATTGTAGGGCATCCTTGATTAATTGCAGGTGGCTGAAGGTTACAGACTTCATCTGGCTATCCACAAGACTGTGAGATTCAAGGACCTCGGCACTCCTGGGACACATCAGGAGTGCCGAGGCTCTGCCATACCAAGTAAGACTCAAAAGGCCAGGAAGATTTAGAATGAAACAGAGAGAGAGTGGAGTATACCTAACACATGGTTTTAATAACTTTTATGTTGAATTTAGGAGTAATTGGGGTTTGTTTAACATGCTTGAGATGTTTGTGGCAATTTGACATATTAGCAAATTAGAGAGATTGACCTCATGTTTCAACTTAAAATGTGTAATTTTACACTTGTGATTTCTTTTTTTGAGTTGAGGTCTCTCTCTGTTCCCCAGGCTGAAGTATAGTGGCTTGGTCATGGCTCACTGCAGCCTCTAACTTCTGGACTCAGGCGATCCTTCCATCTCAGTCTTCCTAGTAGCTGGAATGGGTTGTCGCTATGTTACCCTGGCTGGTCTTGAACTCTTGGGCTCAAGCAGTTCTCTCAGCTCAACCTCCCAAAGTGCTGGGATTATAGGCATGAGTGACTGCGCCTGGCCTACACATGTGATGTCAAAATGAATGGTGTAAGAAAATTGGACTCAGTTCATACGGTATATGGTATGGGAATGTTTCAGAAAACTTGAGAATCACTATATTTATAAATTTAATTTATTTAGACATGTATGAGTTAGGTACTAGGGAGGTTTTATTGATTGGCATTAAAAGTCTTCCCTGTGAGACATTAGACAACTTTGAAAATAAAAATAAAGCTCATGAAATGTATAAATGCAGTTTAGAACAAGAAAATTCAGACTGTTCAACTTGGATAAGTCCACTCTCTAAAAGTGACTGCTCTTACTTTATACAGTTGTCTAAATTTATACAGTTGTCTAAATTTATACACACTGTGTCGGGCATAGTGGTTCATGCCTATAATCCCAGCACTTTGAGAGGCCGAGGCAAGAAGACTACCTGAGCCCACGGGTTCGAGACCAGCCTGGTCAACTTGGCGAGCCCTCATCTCTGCAATAAATAAAAAAATTAGTTGGGCGTGGTGGTGTGTGCCTATAGTTCCAGCTACTTGGAAGACTGAGGCGGAAGGATCACCTGAACCCAGCAGGTCAAGGCTGCAGTGGCTGTGAGCATGCTACTGCACTCCAGCCTGGGACGACAGAGTGAGATGCCGACTCAAAAAAAAAAAAAAAAGTTACAGAAGTGTGAAAATCCTGAATATACATAAAATACACACGCACACATATATGTATATACAATTTAAGCCATGAGTTACTGTACATAATCTTTTCTGAACACAAATGCTACTCTCCGGAGCTCCCAAAGTTCACACACTCACACAATATTGTTTAAAGGATGTCTGGCACTTTGCCACTCTCACGTTGTCAAATAAGTCCATGGGCTCATAGCACACTGAAGTCCAAGGAGTAATGAAGAATGTGTTTGCAGTTCCGACTCCAGTTGCTTTGCTACTGTGGGAAATAATTCGATTTGTGTCCTTCCTACACTTAATTTGAAGGCAAAGTTGTTGCAAGTATGCCAGTGCCTGCCTTTGTATTCATTCCACCATTAGAGCATTACACATTCAGGGAAATCCCACTGCAGCTTTACAGAACACAGCCATTAGTCTTGGTGCTTTCTCCCAAACACACATTTTGCTTGCTGGTGCACAATCTGCGCCAGCTTGATCCATTTTAATTTTTAACTGAATTAATTCTGCTCCCTCTAGCGTGTGCCAAATATGGAACAGAAAGCCAAATGCCCCTTTGGAGTCATCCACACACAGTTAGTTGTCTTAGACACGGCAAAGTGTTGAGGAGTCCTCAGTTACTTACTGAAGTGCCATCAAAACAGCCAGGCTGGGTGTTTCAAACAAAGGCAGGTGTGGGAAAATGATTTATTTATTTCAGTAGGATGAAAATGATTCTTGGTATACTTGAACTTCAAGGGCAGTCTTTCACTGTGGCAGTCATTTAGGTCAGCATCATTACCTCACTCTCAAAAACTTAGCAAGTGATGGAAAATCAGAGGCCACACCCACCAGCATCAGTCATAATGAGCTTGCACATCTCTTATTATTCCCCAAATCACTAGAATGGGCTGCCCCTGGTGGACTTTTGTTATTCCTTTGGCCCACCAGCCTCTGAACCCAGTTGGGGAGATCCCACCACACCTCAGCAGGAGGCAAAGATAGCCTCTTGTCTGGAAAAGCTGACATTGCTACTCATTATCCCAGCCTCCTCACAGCTAGAGTAAGAAGCAGAGCAGGGTAGGGGTGATGGAGGAGTCTCCCCAGGGTGGCAGTTGTGACTATGATGGGGCTTCCTCCCAGGAACCAGTTCTGAGGTATGGTATTAGGAGTCTCCTACCACTCACACATCCCCCTTAGGTTCTCTTAAGAAAAGTGTCAATTGCAAACTGGCCTAATTAATACTGAACAAACACAACAAGCACTAAGGCCATTGCTGCACAAACTGTACCTCTCAAACTACAAATGCTTATCCCCTTTGATCCAGCAATCTCACTTCTAGGAATGCAGCCCATAGATATATTTGTGCACAAGTGAAACGATGAGAGTTGTGTCATATCGTTTGTCACAGCAAGAGATTGAGAGCAAATGACATATCCCACCTGAGGGAACTGCTTAAATAAAATACCCTGTAAGCATATACTGGAATATTATTTAGCTATAAAAAAATAAGAAAGCATTTTTATATATTTAAATGGAATGCTCTCCTGAGTCCATTTTTAAGTTTAAGTAAGCAAGGTGCATAACTGCATGCAGGGACTGCTTTATTATGTGAAATAAAATAAAAGGAAAAAAAGTAGAAACATAGTTGTAATTGCTTTATAATAATAAAGACACTTTGGAAGAATACACAAGAAAATAAGGCCAGGTGCAGTGGCTCACACCTGTAATCCCCGCACTTTGGGAGGCCAATACAGGAAGATTGCTTGAGCCCAGGAGTTCCAGATCAGCCAAGGCAACATCAAGACCTCATCTCTCTACACACACACACACACACACACACACACACACACACACACACACACACACACACGGCAACATCAAGACCTCATCTCTCTCTACACACACACACACACACACACACACACACACCCCGGGCTTTGTGGTGCACACCTGTAGTTCCAGCTTGTCAGGAAGCTGAGGCAGAAGGATTGCTTGAGCCCAAGAATTTGAGGTTGGGGGAAGCTGTGATTATGCCACTGCACTCCAGGGTGACAGTGAGACTCCAATTTAAAAAAGAAAAGAAAAAGATTAGAGCAAATTATATGAGAAAAAGAAATAAAAAATGTTTACTTGTAGGGTAGTGAGAATGATGTGAAACAAGGTAGTTGAGTGCTTTCACTCTTTCAAGGTTTTCATCTTTTAATCATATGAATGCATTACCTATTCACAAAGTAAAAAACTAAATTCAAATAAAAACAAAGCATTTCAGTCCAATCAACACTTTTTTGTAACATAACTGCGTGCTTTATTGAGATACACAGTAAAGCAGTAATATAATACAATAGTAAGGCATATATTTGGTGAAGTCTGATATGTTGTGAAAATGCAGTAAAACTGAAGTTTAAAAAAATAATTAGTAAATGTTACAGTGTTGGTGTTAAAACACAATATATTATGATACTCAAGTAAGAACCCAGTACCTGAAAACAATGACAAAACATGCCATGTGATGTTTATGCTTCAGTTACATTGATTATGATTTACAATTTAATACTTGGTGGTTATAAAGAACACGAAGTAATGTCCAAATTATGCTTAAAACGCAGCAATAAAGCTCTCAATTTTTATTCAAATATTATGACAGACTCACTCCAGAACTAATGTCTAAAAGATAAAACAAAACAGAAGAATTAAAACAAAGTTATGCACTCTATTTACCTCTGATTTTTAGAATAAAACTTAAACTTCTTAGTAGAACATAAAGTAACCCCTTGTTTTAAATCATGGTTAAAAACAAAATCCTTGGGTAAAGAGAAGGCCCAGCGACATGTAAAGAAAAACAAACAAAAAAAAATATGCAAGACTAAAATCTTTATGTAATTTGTTACCTTAGAGCTTTGGGTTTTCTTTTGGAAATTATAAAGGGAAAAGGAGATAGAGAAAAATGTTCACGCAATAGACAAGTAATGAAGCTGTGAGATCAGGTGTGCACAATTATCAGGAACACCCCAAAACCAAAGTGAGGTAGAAATAGCATGAGAAGCTGTGTTTGATGTTAATTATCATTAATAAAACAATGGACAAAACCCACTCTCCAAAAGTTAATTACACTTGATGTCAGAGGTAACAGATTTGCAAAATAATAGGTCATATGGTGATTTCTATTGAATGAATGATTACAAAAATCGAAGAGTAATACAATGACATAAAAGAGTAAAGCTTTTTCCTACTAGTCCTTAGCATTTCCTCTTGTTTTTTTCCCCTTTTTGAACAATTTGTGTTTGTTTATGTATCTAACCAGCCTAATCCACCAAAAAGGGTTTGCAGTAGCTTTTACTTTTGGAATATTCAAGTCAATCTGCCTTCCTACTTACAAATCTGTGTGGAATCAACTTGCAGAGTAATGTACAAGAGGGAAACGTGGTTCCTGGGCTTTTGGGTTGATATTTATCTGTGTCACAATGTGATAGGGCTACTGTCTTACACACTTTCCTGTGGGTTATTTTATTTATGTATGTATTTATTTATTTGAGTCAGAGTCTCACTCTGTTGCCCAGGCTGGAGTGTAGTGTTATGCTCATGGCTATCACAGCCTCAACCTGCTGGGCTCAGGCGATCCTTCTGCCTCAGCCTTCCAAGTAGCTGGAACTACAGGCACATACTACCATGCCTGGCTAATCTTTTAATTGATTGTAGAGACGAGGTCTCACCAAGTTGCCCAGGCTGGTCTTGAACCCTTGAGCTCAGGCAATCCTCTTGCCTCTGCCTCCCAAAGTGCTGGGATTCCAGGTTTGAGCCACAGCGCCCGGCTCCTGTGGGTTATTTTAAATTAAGTCTTGTGGCATTTAAAAACTCATCACAATGGAAAAAAATCTAAAAAACACCAACAGAAACAAAACTTCCCTTTGACTATGAGAAGAGGGCAGAATAATTTAGTTGTGATTACAGAGATCTCTATGTGTGGTTATGAACATTCATCTAATCCTTTATTTAAAGAGTGATCTGCTCCCTCACAGGGATCAGCTGGGAATCCATAGCCCTCCAGCCGTACCAATGTTCTCCTACTGTTTGGGAGTTAAAAAATACCTTCTGGTGCCAATTTCCACTGAAGTATCATTAAATCTAAAATCGTGGCATTGCCAGTAGCATGAAGCTGAATATATCAACCAACGGATTACTCTGATATAATAAGTCTTGTGTATTCATTCACATGTTCCCTTTAAAAAATTCAATACGCTAGTTGTCAGTGAAAGTTTGAAATGAGAAACATCTGGAGCCGTAGACAATATTTCAGTGTGGTAGTTTCCTCCTGGCTTCAGGCTCCAGAGAAAATTCATTCTAGACCACGCAGGTAAGCCTGGATGACCAGAAGCAATTTCTTTCCATTATAAAGTGACAAGAACATTTGAAGAAAAATGTAAAAGGTCTATAGAAATTCATATCTACTTATCTATATACCTACAGTACTTATATACTTATAGATATATAAAGTGAAAACTCACAGCCAGCCCCACTCAGTCAATAATTCCCAAAAAGAGCAATGTGAAGTAATCATTTGGTGATGTTAGAGGAAGTCCTATCTTTAATATGTAAGAAAAGAAAAAAAAAAGTCATGAATTCCATATGGATATCACACTCAAAGGATGCAAAACAATGCGCTGCCTCAAAATTTGTGTGTGTGTGTGTGTGTGTGTGTGTGTGTGTGTGTGTGTGTGTGTGTTTGTTTTTAGGGGTTTTTATAAACAACTTTTTTTTTTTATAAAGCACACTTTAGTTTACAATCTTTCTTTATAACTGTTATAAATTTTTAAACAACCCAAAATGCGTTCCATATAAAGAAATGGCAAGTTATTTAGCTATCAAGATTTTACATGTAGTTTTCTTATAACTTTTTTTGTACAATTGCATAGACGTGTAAAACCTGCCATTGTTAACAAAACAATAACAGACTTAGAAACTACTGAAATCTACAGTATAGTACCACTACCCTTCACAAAAATATAGATTTTATTTCTTGTAAACTCTTACTGTCTAATCCTCTTTGTTGTATGAATATTATAAAAACCATGCGGGATTCAGGAGTTGTAAAACATTTATTCTGTTCCTTCTTCATCTGTCATGACTGATACTAAGGACTCCATCGCTCTGCCCAAATCATCTGCCATGTGGAAAAGGCTTCCTACATTGTGTCCTGGAAAACAAAAGGAAAGACATCCTTTACAAAGGGTGCAGCTATCATCACCCTGATTCTTTGCCATTTGAAAACTCATTTGCCATTTCTGGGTAAAGACAACACAGAAGCTGCATTGAGGTTGTATGCAATGGAGTTTGATTTTCACCAGTTTCCAGGAAGAAGCAAAGCCT
Organism: Carlito syrichta; assembly: GCF_000164805.1. NCBI lineage: Eukaryota > Metazoa > Chordata > Mammalia > Primates > Tarsiidae > Carlito > Carlito syrichta. The sequence continues at coordinate 893,333 of NW_007256666.1, forward strand.
TGTTAATGAAGCCACTACACATTGTTAGTATCAGCTTAAGGTCGATCAGGCTACTGGTGTCATTTAAATGAAAAAATATCAGACTCTGCACTCTTCTTCTCAATGTAAATATCAATCAATCAAAAGGACTCTATAAAGAAACACAAGATTTCTATTATAACACGAATATTTCATGATGGAATACACCTTTTCCATCTTGTTGTGAGTGATTACTATCTACTTGCATGAACATTTTTTACTATCAAACCACAACTGTAACTGCCCCTCCCCCCACCCCTTCCCCCCTCACAATTACCACCACTTCCTCCACTCCATCACCATTACATGACATTTTCATTTCAATGCTGTTTCAAGCTGTTGACTCACTTCTGAGGCTATTGTGGTGACTATTTTCTCTCTGCTTTTGCTTGGCTTAAAAAATAAACTCTTGAATTGACCCTTTTGTACACTATTAACATTAGAATTAGGAAGCTTCCAAATAAAAATAACTTTTCATTCCAAATTACTTTAGAGCCTAATTATAATACGACCCACAGGTATTGCATGGATTTAGGTATCCTGTGAATCCATCTTTGATCTCCTCCTAAATGAGGGGTTAACTATCAAAATTGCCTTTTAATAATAATGTGGCATGACCTAGCATTAATCCCCCAGCATGGAGCCCAAGAGCAGCACAATGCCCTGGGTACTTGGTAGTAAAATTCAGATCTAAAGTAAGATAATCGGAGGTGTACTTTAGGGCTTGCCTTTTCAACTCTATCTCATATTTTTATATGGCTAATTTTAATTTCTGGACATTGGTGAATCCTTCCACTATTCCAGTACTGCCTTTGGAACCGAAATGCTTTACTAGGCTACCTTGCCATGTAATCACCTTTACAGTTTTCCATAATTGTTAAAATCCCAATACAAATTAAAGACAGACTAGGGCAGATATTCTGTTCTAATATTTATTTCAAGAGACATATCTTTTATTTATTTATTTTTTTTGAGTCGCAGTCTCACTCTGTCACCCAGGCTGGAGTGTAGTGGCACGCTCACAGTCACCACAGCCTCGACCTGCTGGGCTCAGGCTATCCTTCCACCTCAGCCTTCCAAGTAGCTGGAACTCCAGGTGCACACCACCACGCCTGGCTAATTTTTTTTTTTTTTTTTTTTTGTAGAGTTGAGGTCTCACCAAGTTGCCCAGGCTGGTCTCGAACCCCTGGACTCAGGCATTTCACTTGCTTCAGTCTCCCAAAGTGCTACGATTACAGGCTTGAGCCACCATGCCCGACCTTCTTTTATTTTTTTAATATGAGAGGATCTGAAGAGAATTCATGGGCAGGCACTGAAGCAGTGACGGCACCAGATCAATTTAAGACTTATTAAAAGTTTAATGCCATTCAGGCACTTATATTAAGGTGACCAAGTTGGTAAATCTTCTTGAGTTTTATTAGCGCAAAGAGGTTTCATCGAGAACTAATTGCATTTACAAAAATTCCTTTGGATTTTGGTTGAGACTGCAAATATAAAAACTTTTAGCAAAGCATATGTACATTCATAAAGTGGGCCAATAGTTTGGCAGCCCTCAGCAAAAAACTAAAATCGTTTTTGTCTTTTCTGTGCCATAAAAAACCACAGGAAGACACTGTGGGACCTCTACTGCTCCTCTGAGCTCAGAGTACAAATACATAACTGATGCTACCAAGGTGGAGGGCTTCCCTTGTATCTATTTTTGACTGCCCAGCAACCCTGGGAAATCTGCACAATTATTCATGCATAATCGAAAATAGATGGACTAACTGCAAAATTTTAATTACTAGCAATCTTAACAGCTATTAATAAAACCAATAAAAAAAGTCCAAGACCCTTACAACCTGATACTTAAGTGTAATTCCAACTATTTCTCATGACCTACATTTGACTATAGCATAGTCTACTTGGTAGCTAGAAAACGTATTACAAAACTTAACCAAAAAAGGGGGACAATTTATTTTTTCCTGTCAACTTATTGATAATCAAAAAATGTGTTTTTAGGTTGCGTGCCAGGGGATGTGGACTGCCGTTCAAAATAAAATAAAACAAGTATATGTGTTTATAGATTACATAGCCAAGTGATGCTTCTATTTTTTGAAATGGTGTCCAGTTAGTACCCGGAAGGAATATTCTTGAGTATCTCCAGAGGCATAAGTTCTGGGGGTATCTGCTATTTAAAAATTTGCCAGGGAAAACAGAGGTTCATTATTCTTAATATACCACACACTCCCGCAAAATGTTGGGTGGCCCTTAACTTATTTAAACGGTTACATTTTCACAGATGACCCTGTAGTCATCCTGATGCTATAAAAATGAAGAACTCATTTACAAATACCTGTTTCGCCAGAATAATGATTCCAATTTTTTTTTCATGGAGCTTTTCATTTGATCCAGAGAAAAAGAAAAACACAAAATTCTCTCTTTGACAAAATACTGCCCCAAAGAATCATACCTTAATCCACTGGAGGGGTGAAACTGCACTGTGGCGTGAATATAGAAAAGGGATCTCTTAGTTCTAAAATCCGTGTGTGTAAGGGAGAGCATTAGTAAGGTCATTCATTTTCCTGACAGATTTTTCTAAAGTCAAAATTACAATCTCATACTATAAGTGCAGGAAGTACTAAAAAGCAGCCAGGTTTCAGGAGTTTGCAATCAGCTTCAGGCACAAGGTGACCCAAAACTATATCTATAGAAAGCATTAATTTAATCCATTCTTAAGCAAGGCTTATTGAACACAAAGGTGCTGTGCATTGAACATTAGGGCAGTTGTATGTTTTTCCAAGTTGGTGCTAACTGCAACACATTTAGTCTCACACACCACCACTGCCTGAGGGAGTTGTTTTCCACAGTGATTGGAATTGAGACTTTCTGGCCAAGATCCAAGACCTCAATAGCAATCTGGCACTCTATTTTTTAAAAAATACAATTTCCACATAAATGGTGAGCATTCAGTTGGCCAAAGCAAAGCCAGAATACGGCAGAGAAAATTGCATATCTTCTTCTCTATAATTTAATCTCTGAAAAGAATCTGGTCTACTGTACATTTGGGGTATTTTTATAGCATTAAAAAAGTCATTATTGTTTTGATTCTCTGGCTTTTGGAACCTTATCTAACTATAATGCACCTCAGGTAGTAAAGTTTTCAAACGCCTGTATGCCTTCAATTATATATCCTGGCCTTTTCTAAAATTTGTTCATGAGTGAAACATGTTCAGGGTAGTCACAAATATGGTTCAATTAACTTACAAAATGTTCAAATAAATTTCAAGGGGACACTTACCATAGGAATGAACCCAAGAAATCTCACATACGAAGTACATAAGCCATGTAAACCATCAGGAGCATTCAATGCTTCACCAATTCGGGTTTCCTCAATTTCTCCTCCTAGCCTACCACTCCCACCCTGGGATCTCTCTGCCCAAAAAGCCTTGGAAGGGAGCATTGGCATAGATACACTGAAGGATCATGACATTAATCAGACTTGTGTGGCATAGTGCTGACAAAATTTTCAGTATGACTCCTTATGTTTAAATGAATCAGTGGCCACTCAGTTTATCCCGTTGCTAAGGTCCCAGAATCTTCTCCACCCATCCAACCTGTCTCCCAGAATATTGCCATTCCATGGGAGAGCTTTCTTTCTTCCTGCCTTCACATTAAACTCTTGGTAAAGACAAGCTTGGTTTGCTTGGGCTGTCACTCAATACTTTGTCATCTAATAGTCAATTAGGTAATTCCATGTTCAGACAGAATTCCTGTTAGAACAGGAGGAAGAAGCAACTTTCACTGTAAAACCTCAAACCATGTTCATTGATAATGCTGTATGCTACCCCTTTCAACCCATAAATAGGCATTTAAAAAACCCTCAAGACTCCAACATCTTCAATTTTTTACCCTCATTGGTTAAAAATTATTGTTCTATGTGGCTTCAAATGCCAAATAAAAAACAGTTATCTTCTGAAGGGCAAGTTGAGATGACTTTCAAATGAGAGTGAAGAGTGTGGCTCTGGAGCCAGAGTGCCTGGATCCAAATCCTGGCTCTGTCCCCTGGAACACACTGCTTATCCTCCCATTGACTCAGTTTCCTTATCTGTAAAATGGAGTTAATAAGAGTACCTACCTCGTAGGTTTGTCATGAAGATTACATGATGGCAAGTGCTGAGAATAATACTTGGCACAAAATAAGTGCTCAAAAAATGTTAGCTCAAATGGGAAAGAAAGAATGTAGGAACCAAGAAAAAAAGAAACAAAGGCAAAATGAAGTCATCCCAGAAGAATAAAAAACCAAGGGCGCTGGCAGAAAATGCTAAGGTCCTGGAAGTGGAAGAAAGCTTTATGATTCATCATTTATGTTCAAGGCTATATTTATTTTGAAGATTTTGTTTATGTTACAAATGGCAACAGATGATGAACTGCAGGATACCAACCCAGGGACTACAAAGGATTGCCATTTTAAAGAGATTCCTGCTCTCCCAATCCCAGTCCTGTCGTCATGGTAATGACAACAGCAATGAACATTTGAGGACTATTCCTCATGAGCTGCAAGTGGAGAGGTGACTACCATCCTTACATGATGACACAATGTGTAATACACACATGCGCGTGCACGCACACAATTCTTACACAAACGCCAAACATAAAAAGCAGGATGAGACAGACAGAAGCCATGGCCGTGAGCCTGAATCTCACTAACCTCTCTCATTGGCTTTCCAGGGGTATTTCTTCCTTTAATAATAGAGAGAGGAAGAGGCAGAGATATCAGAAAGGAAAAAAATGCATAAATATACAGTTTCATACCAATTTGCTTCTTTTACCAACCAAATGTTGAGATGGCAATTCATTTATTCCCTTCTGGAAAAAAATAACAGAAACAAAAAACCCAAAAGACACATCTAGTCAAATAACCTTTACATACACTTAAAATCAGTGTAAACAGATAACATGATCCAGGAGACATCATTTATAGAATCCATAGAGTTCACGCATTAAACTGGATGAAAACTGGCACAGAATAGAAATCTGACAAATTGAGCATTGTTTTCAAGGACAACTCAAGCTTAATGTTAAAAACAAAATCTCAGAATCTCTTCACTCTTGACTTGACACATTGAAACATAAACAGTAGTTCACTTTGTGTGCTCAAAGTCTACACCTCAAATGAAAGGCAGAACCCCACACAGAGGCTGGACTCCATCCTCTTAGGAGAATTTATTCTATCTGGTAGAAGCTGAGAATGTCCATGATGGAATTGAAGGCATTAGAGAAAACAGAAAGAAAAGATGAGGGGAAGCGTAAGTCCCACTAATGGGCAAGCCACAGAGCCAGATCCAAGAATGAGCTTTTGACTTCCTCCTCATAATTCAACAAGTATCAGAAGCTTTGAGAGTCAATGGCTAAAGCCTAACTGGCCTTCCTTCATAGAATCAAACACCTGTATGCATTTATTTTGGAAAATAGAGTCTGATAAGAAAGTGTCCTATGTAATATTTGTAATTGGACAGAAAACAGGGACCCCCGACCATACCTAGTGTGTCTTGGGCATGCAATTTCCTTTTATCTTGAGGGTCTTCAAACGGAAATATTGGTTTTCAAACTGGTTGACTATAGCAATGGGGCACTTCCTAGAACAAACTTATATGGAATTCCAGTATTTTGAGCAGATCAAAACAGAGCTGTAAGAGATCCTATACAGTATCTTCCTTCCCCTGACCCACCATGTCCAGTGGCTCCAAGAAGACTAAAACTCCCTGAAACAATTCGAGAAGCTCTAGTCTGGAATGAAGAACTGTGGAGCTACAATTCCAACAGAAACTTTTCTCTACTTAAGTTTAGGGTTCAAAGCTTCTAGTCTTAAAGGATTTCTAAGTATAACTTTTCCTTCTCCTTCTCTTCCTTCCCTCCCTTTTTCCTTCTGAATGTTCCTAAGCAAGTCAGAGATTTCTTAGGAATATAAAAACTGTACCTTGACCACATAAGGGTCCTCTAGTCAGGGAAAAAAGAGAGGAATATCATTTTGTCCTTGATGGCTCAAATTCCAGCATGAATTACTCACCCTTTCCTTTTGATTCCTTTAGAAAAGCTTTTTTTGAATCTTTATATTTCATAGTTAATACTGTCTAGTAGCAGAATTAATTCTCTTATAAAACCATGAGCTCCTTGAGGGCTAGGCCCACATGATGCTTACCTACCTCTGTATCCCCAATTTGTATGGTTCCTAGACATTGTTTGTATTTGATAAATGCTGGCTGAACTGAAATGGTAAGGTAGTAACTGCATCATGTCCAAGGGTCCTTCTGTGTTATAAGCAACTTGGCCTTGACTGCTACCCTTTAACTTGTATGCTAAAGACTGGTAACTTGTTCTGGCTTGTTCTGGCTTGGTCTCTTTTATTGATTGATTTAGTCAGGGTCTCACTCTGGCTGGAGTGCAGTGGTATGATCATAGCTCACTGCAGCCTCAGATTCCTGGGCTCCAGTGATGCTACCTAGGCTGGTCTTGAACTCCTGTGCTCAAGTGATTCTCTTGCCTTGACCTTCCAAAATGCTGGGATTACAGTGGTCTATTTTTAAAACCTCAGAACTTTATGAAAAACTATATGGTTGGAAAGTTATGTAATTTAGAGTGTAATTATGATTATGTATATCAGAGTATAATTATGATTCCTAGAATGATAGAGGTTATATCTTTTTTTCTCTTTTAAAGATGTGGGGTACAATTCAGGGTTAGGTATACAAATGTTCATTGTGCAGGTACCCTTGCTGATGAGATGTGCACCTCCCTCCCCTGGCAGTTCCCCACTACTGCCAATCCCACCCATCCACAACAGATTCCACTACTGCCAATCCCTTTCTTATAGTACTATGATAGTTGTTCAAGGTCCTCTTATGAGTGAGAACATGTGATATTCGGTTCTTCATTTCTATGATAGATCACTCAGTGTTATAGGTTCTAAGTCCATCCAAGTTGCTGCAAAGTTCATAATTTTGTCCTTTTTTTTTTGAGTTGGCGTCTCACTCTGTCGCCCAGACTGGAGTGCAGTGGCCACTCCTGGCCACTGCAGCCTCGACCTGCTGGACTCCAGCGATCCTTCCACCTCAGCCTTCCAAGTAGCTGGAATTACAGGTGCATGCTACCGTGCTTGGCTAATTTTTTGATTTATTATAGAGATGAGGTCTCTCTAAGTTGCCCAGGCGGGTCTCAAACCTGTGGGCTCAGGCAGTCCACTCACCTCGGCCTCACAAAGCATGGAATTACAGACTGAGCCACCGAGCCCGGCCAATTTTGTCTTTCTTTATGGCTGTGTAATCATGGAGGTTATATCTCTTTATTAATTACACACTAAGCCATAATCTGGGCTCAGCATCAACTGGTCACTGACTATGCAGCAAATGACTTGTGTTTTGTTTTAGGTACATCTTCAGAAAACATATTTTATGTTAAATGGACCTCCCAGAACCATTTGAATTCTAATTTCCTCCTAAACCCTCTCTCATCACTTGGGTCCAAATTTGCTCATTAACCCAGTACCAAAGTAAGTTCCTTTTTCACTTTGAAAGGCTAAATACAAATAACGTTTTCTACTGTGTTACAATGGTTCTACACTGACAAAACCGCAGACTACTTAGTTACATTTTTTAAAGTTCTTGATCAACAAATAAATAAAGTGCCAGATAAAGGTTTTATTTTATAAATGTATTTCTTAGAAATTAGTTTTCTTAGACCTTCAGTTAGGATGTCCATCTGGCAATGTGGTGTGCTGTCAGGAAATGAATCAAGAAAAAAAAGGAAGTGTGCTAGGGGAGACCTGAGTCTAAATAAAGGGTTTGGTCAGGTTCAGAGAAGTCTAGTTTCCTCAGGCAGTATGAACTTGACGTTATTGATTGTAATTCATTATTTCAGAGCCAGAACTGTAGGACATTACTGTTTCTGGATAACTTTATCTCCTTTTTTTTCCTCCTTTGGAATATATATATATATATTTTTTGAGTTGGAGTTTCACTCTGTCTCCCAGGCTGGAGTGCAGTGGCACGCTCACGGCCACCGCAGCCTCGGCCTATTGGGCTCAGGTAATCCTTCTGCCTTAGCCTTCCTAGTAGCTGGAACTACAGGCGTGCACCACCACACCTGGCTAATTTTTTGACTTATTGTAGAGATGAGGTCTCGCCAAGTTGCCCAGGCTGGTTTCGAAGCCCTGGGCTCAGGCAATCCTCTCACCTTGGTCTCCCAAAGTGCTGGGATTACAGTCTTGAGTCGCCACGCTCAGCCACCTTTAACTTCTTTAATCTTAGTTCACTGAGTAAGACAGTTAAGGAAGAATGAGTCCCTTTTTAGGATTTCTGTTTCATTACAAGCCAAAGAAGATTTAAGTGACCATACTTTTTTTTTTTTTTTTTTAAGATTAGGAAATGTAGTTTATTTAAAAAGTAATTTAGACAGCGAGGAAAACAGGAGCTTCACCTCCCCAAGGTAGGGAGGAGAGGCCAAAGCCAGGAAACATGGCCTGGCAATAGCTCAAAGAGCACATGGCTACACCATAGCTTAGCAAAACAATGGTCACAATGGCCTGAGTGGCCATACTTTAAATATTGAAACATGCAGGCTCTTTGGTGAACCTGGATATATATGTATCAATCAATTCAAAGGCACAGTTCTGTTGAACTGAAAGTTGATCAGCACTGAGCCCTGTGACTGTATACATGTAATGAGTCAGAATAGACAACAAAATAAGAGTGTAAAGCAGGGATGGCAAATTTTCCCTGTAAAAGGCCAGACAGTAAATATTTTAGGCTTTGTAAGCCACACAGTCTCTGTAGCAACTATTCAATTCTGCTGCAACGACTTTGCCCTGGTAGTGAAAAAGAAACCATAGACAACACATAAATGAATGTGCGTGGTGGTGTTCTAATATAACTTTATTTATAAAAGCAGGTAGTTGGCCAGATGTGGGCTATGAGCTGTATGGAGTTTACTGGTCCATGGTGTAAAGAGATAACTGTTTGTGGAAGCAGATAGGAAACGGAATAGTGCCAGAAAGGGGGCACATGATACCTCCATCTGCTTTTGTTCTTTATGTTGCTCTTCCATAAAATAACCACAGAACAAGATTTGAATTTTAAAAGATGGCAGCTTTTGCAAAGCTGTTGGGTTGGTAATTTAGGGGCATGTGACAGAATGTATGTGGGCTTATTTGGGAGGGGATGGCATGAAAGAAAGAGGATGGCATAGGCTGGTGGGGATAAAAATAAGGTGGCATAGGTCAGCAGGCAAGAGATGGTGCAGGCAGCAAAAATATTCACATAGCACTGCTAACTGCTTCTGGATTGTCTTACTGCACTAAGAGCTTATCTTGGTTCCTATTATTCATTGATCTATATAAAGTGGTACCACATTTTAGAGAGCTCAATACCATACCACTAACTAGAAAAACATTTCTTTTGTCAATGCACATATATTTAAAAATGCCTTTGTTAGGCTGCTAAATGATCAGAGACTTATGGATAAATGGCTTAAAGGATTTATTTTTAAATGATATTTACTGTTGGTTCTAACCATGTAGTGTTCCTATAGAAGGGCAGAGATTTAGAAAGTGTCTTATAATAGATAATGACTTTTATTACACTAGAATTCCATATATATGGAATTCTCCATATATTTATAGGCAGAGGAAAAGACTGCAGATAGATAAACAGATTAGATAGAAATGGGCTAATATTCAGTGCTTAAATATATACTGAGCCACTCAAATCCCTCAAGTGTTTGTGAACAATTAACTATATCTAGAGATTAATCAAGAAAGATATAATCACGAAGCTAAATGTGCACACATTCACACCTTTAACATGCTGCAGTTATACTGCCTATTATATAGGATGGTCTTGGCCATTGGTTCATCACTAAATGGAGAATCATGCAACTATTTTATTAATTTCAATAACAGTTTAGCAAGTCCATTGAGATAAGATCAGAAGCCTAACTTAAGTTGCTGCATGGCCATGAACAAGACACTTAAGTTTTCTGGGCTTCTAATTATTGTAATAACAAAAGATAAAGATTAGCTGACACCTTAAGCTCCAACTCTATGGCTAGGGGACAACAAAAAGTCACAAATTTGAGGTAACAATAACTCATCTATCTATATACTTTATAAAAAACAATTTTTTAAGAAAGGGTTTTCCTCTGTGGGCAATTATCTAGCAGGGTTAAGTAAACCATGAGGTGGTATTTAATAGCACATTTCCACTAAATGTCAGACCGCTGGCTCTGACATCTGTTTTAAGTTAGTCAAACAGCTGTCCAAAACAGCTGTAGTAACCATGAACTTCGCTTTGCATAATACAACAATGGGAACATGGAATGGCAACTGTTAGAATAAAACTATAAAGTCCTCTAAGACATTAACAAGGTCTTGGCATAAACTTCCATTATAAATATTTCAAAATTTCGTGTTTTTGGAAACACATTCACCTGGGCAAGGAAAATTGAGATTACTTAGAGTAGTATTTTTCAGCTACTGGTTCATAAATCAGTTTAGTAGGTTGTAACCAACATTTTATTTTTAAATACATAAAACAGAGAAACAACACATGTTAAATGTAGTATGGAAGGTATTGATTCATGAAACTTTAATTTCGTTGTATGCCTATGTGACTGTACACATACATACGTGATATTTATATATATGTGTGTGTACATAAACACATATATGATTTATTTTGTATCTTTAGTTGGTGATGTAAAATGTTTCTCTTTTATGGACAATGGTCAAAATAGTCAAAAGTCACTGTTCTGGATGTCAAAAAATGCTAAGATGACCTTTTGAGGCTCTTCCATTTGGGAAAGCCTGTAATCCTGAGATGTTAAGATTCTCAAGAACTGCTTAATATCAACCTAACACATCTACCAAGTGGTAAGATGTTCCCACCAAACTCGACTATAGACATGTGCGTGCACACAAACGTATAATGGCATTCTTAAAAAAATGCTTTTAGTTGGAAATAAAGCATCCAAAAACATTTTATAGAGTGCATAGATAATTCGTCGACTTTCATAATGATGAAACTTTTTATTCATTTGAATTTGGGGAGAAAAAGGCCTGTAACAAGTCCTAATTTAGTGGAAAGCAGCAAAACAAGAGAAAACACCAAAGTCACAGCTTTTCTGAAAGCCCAGCCAGATCTTCCAACACCTTAGCTACTCTCTTGTTATAATTCGTGTTTGTTATTTGATGGTTTTGTTTTTCAAGCATATGAATGAATTTTCTCAGGCCACCATAATACAAGTCAGTAAGCAGAAACTTAGTTAATGGAACTGGTATCAGATAGGGCCTCCTTATCTCATATATGAGAACTTAAATCCACACTTAGGGGATGGTATTCTTCCATAAGCACTAATTTAGTAAACACCATCCAGGTGGCCTGAACAGAGTCTCCCAAGTTGCCATACAAGTAAGTAAATCAGCATCGGAGATGTTAACTGCCAAATACCCTATCAGAGGAGGTATGTGTCTAGTCTTCCAGGAAGCTCATGTGGTGTCTAGCTTTCAGGATTCTTACATAGCAGGGCGATGCAGGAAGATGGTGCAAAGGATTTCACCTTAAAGCTAATTAGGGTAGATCAGAGATGCAGGTTCACAAAGGAGTCTAGGAAGGCAAGTCTGCCTATGGGGAAGCAAAGCCATGAGCCTTGCTGTAGCCTCTTCTCTGCTATTGTCTTGTTGTTTAGATGTGAAAGAAATGCCCAGGGTGCCAACAGAGCAGCCACTAACTTCCCATAAATCAGGTAAACAAGCCACCAGCCCTAGGGGCCAGGGTCATAAAGCAATCACATTATTGTATCATGATTTGAATTTCTTCAGAGTTCTGCATCCCCACTTGACCGCAAGTACCTTGAAGACAAGGAACCTGGCATTTATCCTTTGCATCCCTAATGCCTCCGTTGGTACATAGTAAGTGCTAGTAAAAGTAGACGTGACAAAGTAATGAAGATAAAGGCGAAAGCATTTGATTCTATCAAGCCTTATGGTCTTCTCATTATGAATCATGGCATCTAGAAAGAGGAGATATCTAAGATAGGATGGGGATGCGGGTGGTGGGTGGGGAGTGTGGAGGTGGATGGGAGATAAGATCTCTATCTGTTAAAATCAACACATCAGAGGCGCTCAGCAGTGAAAAGATGGCTGGTGCAGACATTTAAAATTAGCTTCCCCTGACAGTTCCTTAGCAACACTCTACCAGAACATTATTGCTTTTAATGTGCATTGCACAACGCTCACTTGCACATCAAATAGCTAGGAAATGGTCATTGTTAACTGACACTGAACAAAAAGATAGGAAAAACACACTACTCAAAACACCCTCCTCATTGCACTTACAGAGAGGAACAAATAGCCCAGATTTCCGGCTGCCCTTCCCTCCCAGGCTGCCCATTAGGGGTGCCAATCACTGGCCACAAAGCATTGTGTTTTCTCCCTTTTGTTTCTCTAGGCTTTCCTTCTATTTGGTCACAGGTGACTGTTGCCATTCTTTTTATTTGTTGAAGGGAGGTGGGACAGTGACTTTGTTTTATGGGAGGGCAATAAACCAAAATAAATGCCCCTAGAAACTAACAGCAGCGCAAAACATCTCCTTGGATGAAGCAAGACATCTGAAGTTCATGCTAGTGGGACTATTCTGTGGGGTAAAATCCTGCTTTTGTATGAGGGACAAAATATACAAGGTACAAGCGATGGGGCGATAAAAGAATAATATTAATGTCTTTCTTTGCTAAGCCTGTATGCCATCTGTGGAAGTAAGAAGATAATAATAAACTAGTCTCTGAAGATTTAATTGTCCCTATATTTAAGTGACAGAGTAAGACACAATTTTTAAATATAAAGGACATCAGTTTGCAAGTCAGAATCTCTATCACCACTGCTCCCTACTACAGCATATAGTAGCCTTATGTCCCTGGCTAAGGCACCACCAGGGCATTAATTTCCCACCTGTAAAAGAGGTAATTGCTCTTATATAATAATCACTCTTCAGTAAAAGGCACCTCATAATGAACTCTTCAGACTAACATGAGAAGCAGGTAAAATAACTGATAAATATAAGGTTGTATTTTTATTTCGAGAAACATCTTGATTTCACAGGTATTTGAATTCAAAATACTCCAAACTAGAAATTCACACTTGAAAATGAAATCTTAACAGCATGGACTCAAATTGGCATTCTGATAGCATGTATCGACTTCCATATGGAAAATAAATACATCAGTTGGGTATGAAAGCGAGTGGCCTAATCCCAGTGAGTCTGAGTCCCTGCTAGGTATTGGAGCTTACCTCTTGAACTAGGGAAGGAGTTGTTGAGTTGCTCCATCACCTCCTCTAACCCTGTGCTTGTGTCCTGGGGAGGACTAAGAAGATCTTCCTCGCCTTAATAAAAGCAAAAAAAAAAAAAAAAAAAAAAGCAAATTATACTTATGCAAAATATAGCGATATTAGAGCAGAGGGCCATAATTACATTTTTAAACCTTTAGAAATTCATTTCACTTGCTCATAAATAAAATAAATAACAAAAAACACTCCCAAGCTTAATAATTAGAAAATAATTCATTAAAGGGAAGAATAATTCTACAAAGTAATTTATCTATGTCATTATCCTTGGTGAAGAAAACCATGTATCTATTTAGAGGTTAATATAAAGTTGACCTAGAAGATAGCACTTGAAATGTTCTCAAAACATAAAATAATAAATACTTGAGATGAAAGATACCCTATATACCCTAATTTGATTATTACACATTCTTTCTTTCTTTCTTTTTAAAAATAGAATAGAGACAGAGTCTCGCTGTGTCACCCAGGCTGGTCTTGAACTCCTGGGCTCAAGTGATCCTCCTGCTTTGGCTTCCCAAAGTGCTGGAATTAAAGGAGTGAGCCATCACACCCGATCAATCATTACACATCCTATGCATGTAACAGAAGATCACATCACATATACTCTATAAATATGTACAAATATTATATATCAACAAAATAAATAAAAATTTAAAGATAAGTTGACACACCCTCTTTTCTTATGCCCCATTAACAAATGTGAAATTTTTTTCTCTGCATTAATTATTATTACACACTTGTAGTTTGTCTCTTCAACACACAAAAGAAATGAGAATTTGTCGTTTTGCAATCACCTCATAAAGGTAAGAGAGAGTGGAGACACTGAGGTCTTTTTTTTCACTCTTTCCTTTGATATTTAACCAAAAATACAAATAAAACTCAAGTACCTTTAAATTCCAGTGTGATAGAAATAAAAGTGGTATGTGACCTATCTAAGTAATGAAAAATTAATATTCTAAGGACTGTAGATATGGGATATACTGGGAAGTTATATGCCTTTCCTCTTTGTTACCTGGGGCTACTTTATCATAATGATGTTTGAGGTTTTATGGAGAATTTTTTAATGTTTGAGAATTTGTTTATGTGAGGAGAGAATGGTGATTTGGAATGAAAAGTTTAGGGATGATGATCTTAACCAGGAATAGAAGTATCCTTGTAGGCTGGGCGCAGTGGCTCAGCCAGTAATCACAGCAATTTGGGAGGCTGAGGTGAGAGGATTACCTGAGCCCGGGGGGTTTGAGACCAGCCTGGGCAACTTGGTGAGACCTCATCTCTACAATAAATAACAACAACTAGCTGGGCATGATGGTGTGTATCTATAGTTCCAGCTACTTGAAAGGCTGAGGCAGAAGGATTGCCTAAACCCAGCATGTCAAGGCTGCAGTGGCTGTAAGTGTGCCACTGCACTCCAGCCTGGGCGACAAGAGTGAGACTCCAACTCAAAAAAAAAAAAAAGTATCCTTGTAGATCTTATCTCTGCTATTTATTTATTTATATGCTTAAGAAATATACCTTAAACAGCATTTGCAGTAAGGGGGAAATTTTTTAGGTGTAAACAAAATTAAGCTGGAAAGTTTAATTTGGAAACTAATTACTTGAAATTAATTTTTCATAATACCAATCTTCCAATAGTGAAAATAACTTCTTTTCAAGGTCTATTTGTTCAGCACATTGTCACTCCCATCTAAAACAAGACCTTGCAGCCATGCTCGGTGGCTCAGCCTGTAATCCCGCGCCTTTGGGAGGCTGAGGTGAGTGGATTGCCTGAGTCCAAGGGTTCGAGACCTGCCTGGGCAGTGAGACCTCATCTCTACAATAAATCAAAAAATCAGCCAGGTGTGGTAGCGCATGCCTTTAATTCCGGCTACTTGGAAGGCTTGAGGCGGAAGGATCGCTGGAGCCCAGAAGTTTGAGGCTGCGGTGGCCGGGAGTGGCCACTGCACTCCAGTCTGGGCGACAGAGTGAGACTCCAACTCCAAAATAAATAAATAAATAAATAAATAAATAAAAAAAAAAAAAAAAAAATAAAACAAGACCTTGCTTCAGTAAGTCAGCAATAATGAACTTGCTTAGGGACAACCTTAGGTTCACATCTGAGTTGGAAATGCTTGGGGAGCCTGTGACTAAATGACTTAAATATGCTTGTCATTTCCTTTGGTCTATGACACTTGGATTTTCCTCTATGATTATAATCCTACATTTCATTCTACATTTTCTTTCTTGTTTTTTTAAGCACAGGCTAAAAGTATCGTTGCCGGTGCTAACCATTAAGACAAAATCATATCCTAGGTGGATGTGAGGCTGCATATCATTATTAGAATGGAGAGATAAGAACTTAGGGGAGATAAAAAGCTTCTGATGATGTGAGTCTCATGGTAACATAGCATTGGAAACCTCTTTGAAATACTAAGTACAGGAAGCGGTGCCGAAGATTAAGGTCACAAAGCAGAAAAGGAAGAGTTACAATCTCTCTCTCCCTCCCCCCCACCGCCCCCCACAACTTGCTTAAGTTTATGCTGTTAGGAAAAAAGAGTGAAATTCTTATTTTTAGTTCATTTTTTCTTCGGTTTTAAACTACCATTATGAAGATGAAACGAACAAAATACTACCAGGAGGAACAGGATCCTGACAACTGCAGGGCTGATTACATCTCTGCGTTCCATTACTGATGCAAATTTTTGCTGAATTGGGAAACATGAGGCATTTTTAATGACAGCAAGTCCACTTTAGTGACAGTATGCCTTACAGAATAAATCAGAACCAACAGAGACACTTATGAACACTGATGTTAATATTTCTGACAGTTTAATTACATTGCACTGGAGCTCTAGGAACTCAATTGTACTGTTAAAATTCAGGTACAGTTCAATGAAGTGACTGGCATTGCTGTCCCTGAATTATTTCAAGAATGAAATTATAAAGTATAAACCTGATGATGTTAGTTAAGTTCATCTTTACAGACAAACTATGTGGGAATCTCAAATATGAGCACTGAAATACAAATGTAAAATTGACTTATTTGTTTAAATGGAAAACTTTCATAGCAGTGATAATTGTATCCATTCACTCATTTTTTAAGTGCTTATTACATTCTAGGTAGTATAAAAACAAGTAAGTATAATCTTGTTTTCTTCTTTTTTCAATATTTTCAAGATTACTCAAAATTGTTTTAACTTATCTGTTAAGAACTGAAATCAGACTTATCACATATATATATATATGCATGAGCAGAAGTGAATAAATTTACTGAAAAATGCTTAATGCCTAATATTTTCTGCATTAGATTATACTAGAAAAGTTGTTAAATGAAACCTGAAGTTGAAGTAACATAATTGTACTATTTGATACTGAGTCAGATTTTTTAAAGGCCTTTAAAAAAAATCACAAAAATGTAAGAACAGTAAGATAAATTTATTTATTCAAATCTTTATCAAAAGTCAACTATATGCCAGGCACTGTTCTGGGTTCTGAGGTTACAGCAATAAACAACCCAAAAGCCCCAATTCCATGAAATTCACATTCTTATGGAGTCACTTGGGTTAAACAAGTAAATTATATAGTTATATCTACTGGAAAGGGTTAGCAAGGATCAATGAAGAAAAGTTATTAGAAAGTGGAGTCTTGGAAGTCTGCATTGATGAGATGCAATTCAGTAAAAACTTTAGGACTTGAAGGGTATGACTCATGCAGATATTTGAGGGAAGCGTGCTCCAAATAAGTGTGTGTGATTGGCCTGCTCCAAGTACAACAAGAAGGTTAATATCAACAGAGTGACCAAGGGTTGGGAGAACAGTAATTCCTTGACCTAAGAATTTGGATTTGGTATGTGACCTGCTTTGGAAAGTGGAACATTAGCAGATATGACACAAGTAGTGGCTCAGACTGTCCTTGAGTGGTTGGGCTTGCCTGATTGTGCTTATGTACTGTAAGAAATACATAGCCAAGGTGGTTAGCTTACCTGATAGTCCAGGGAGAATGAGAGACATGTGGAACAAACCTGAATCCAACCCAGTCCACACCTGGAGTTAATCCCAGCTGAGCACCAGTAAAAGCCCAGCAAACCAACAGATACATGAATGAGAAATTTGCAGCTTGGGAATTTTGTGGTTATTTGCTACACAGCAAAGGCTGACTGATAAGTTGTTTCAAGGCACCAAACCAGCCAGTTACAATATTTATAGTTTGTCTAATCATACACTATGTAGCTACAATATAATAGGCAACCCCTAAACGTTCAAATGTTCCTGAATCTAACAATACCTGTGACTACAATGTGCCACCCAGAAAGAAATATTTTCTCTCTCTCTCTCTCTCTCGCTCTGTCTCAATTTTAGTATAGAGATGTGGGGTACAAGTCAGGATTAGGTACATGAGTGGTTTATAAGTAGGTGAAGTTTGGGCCTCCATTTGGACCTCACTTCACCTGGTTTAGGATCTGGGACCCTTAGTGAAGTTATGTGCCCCCCCTACCTCCCCTGGCAATGCCCTGATGCTATCGATCCCTTTCTTCTAGTATTGTGATAAATGTTCAAGATCCACTTATAAGTGAGAACATGTGGGATTCAAACTTTTTCACTTATTCAACAAGAAAATATTTACTGAGTCCCAACTGTGCACTAGAAACTTGGCCAGTCCTTATCTCTATTTCATTTATTCATTCCCTACTCAAATAGCATATTGTCAATGTCTGAAGGATTTTAAACTTAGTTCATGGAAATTCTTTTTTTTTTGTTGTTTTTTTTTTGTCTGTTTGTTTGTTTTATTTTGTTTTTTTGAGTTGGAGTCTCACTCAGTCGCCCAGACTGGAGTGCAGTGGCCGCTCCCGGCCACCGCAGCCTCGACCTGCTGGACTCCGGCGATCCTTCCACCTCAGCCTTCTGAGTAGCTGGAATTACAGGCACGCGCTACCACGCCCGGCTGATTTTTTGATTTATTGTAGAGATGAGGTCTCGCTGCCCAGGCGGGTCTCGAACCCGCGGGCTCAGGCAATCTACTCACCTCAGCCTCCCAAAGGCGCGGGATTAAAGGCTGAGCCACCAAGCCTGGCTCATGGCAGTTCTTTAACATTAACTACTCCAAGGTGATTCCCACAAACACACATAAAAATTCTCTTTTAGATTATTAGTTTTATACTCCTCTTGGCTTGTCTGAAGTTGATCCAAAGAAATCACTGAAACATTTATAAAATGAATGGTTCAAAATAAGGAAAGGTATGCTCAAAGTTAAGTAGTACCTTATTATAGCATAATACAAGAGTCTCCTTTAATCACCGCTGAAGTGAAAAAAAAAAGTGAATGACTCAGTTTAATCTGAGAAAAAAGAAAGAAAATGGCTTGCCATGGCAAGTTACTTTTTAAGTTTCTGAAACATATGGTGGGTTCAGACTTTCTTGAAGGAATAATATCCCATCTGACTTGCTTCCCTTTCCTCAATTCAAATGCTGATAATGATTCTACTTGCTTAAAAAGTTATTTTAGCTAGAACCTAAGAATCCTTACTCCTGTGATTTGGTCTGCATCCAAGCAAATTATTTTCTCTTAAGAAAAAAGGAGTCATGTATAAGAAATTATTTCTCTTATAAAGGGGATTGTATATGAGCAAATATGCCCACCAATATTTTTCTTTGGGATTTAGCCAATTTCCAACTTGATGTATTATTAACTTACTACTTATGTTTTTCCTGCCTTCTTTTTTTTCAGAAGAAAAAAATACAATGATATAAACAATTCACAATATTTAGCTTCAATTAGCTTTTACATTATGACTTAGGATAGATGCCTTCAATCTCACATATAAATGCTGTGTATAAATAACTTCTTTCACATATTATGTTGTACAATGATAATACTGATTATTAGTTGGTCAGTTCTTTTTTTTTGAAAAGGAGTCTCACTC
The DNA here is from genome assembly GCF_000164805.1 of Carlito syrichta. Taxonomy (NCBI): domain Eukaryota; kingdom Metazoa; phylum Chordata; class Mammalia; order Primates; family Tarsiidae; genus Carlito; species Carlito syrichta. Next base: position 912,615 of record NW_007256666.1, read on the forward strand.
TGTTGCCCAGGCTGGAGTGCAGTGACACGTGCACAGTCACCTCAGTCTTGATCTGCTGGGCTCAGGTGATCCTTCCACCTCAGACTTTCAAGTAGCTGCAACTACAGGGGTGGGCAACCATGCCTGGCTAATTTTTCTTGATTTATTGTAAAGAAGAGGTCTTACCAAGTTGTCCAGACTGGTCTTGAACCCCTGGGCTCAGGCAATCCTCTCGCCTAGGCCTCCCAAAGTGCTGGGATTATAAGCTTGAGCCACGGTACCTGACTAGCTGGTCAATTTTGAATGGTAGTGAAAGACATTTAAATTCATAGCTAAATGTCCTAAAAGTGTGGGCTGTTCCATATCTACACAATAATGTATTGTGCTTGGCTTTTAAAACATTAATTCAACAAACACTTTACTAAATGTTTATTGCATAGAGGATGATCAAATGGTAAAGATGATGAGCAAGACTTAGATTTTTGTCCTTAAAAAGCTTACATTCCATGGAGTTCTAAGAAGAAGAAAGAACTAGTAGTAATTATCTACAAAGCAGAATAAATTACAAGATAATAATGCATGATTAATCTGTATAATGCATGATTAAACTCCAAAAGAAAACTCATTGAGTAAAAAGAAAGGATGGTATATTTCAGGTTAAAAAGTCTCAACTTTATTCTGTAGGCAAACAGGAGCCATAAAATGCTTAAGGAGGAGAATAATATGGTATAATGTGAATGGTTGGAGAGTAACAGCAAGCATCTGGAAGCCAATTAGGAAAGTATTCATATTGTCTGTTCAGGTAGTACGTGATGAAGGCTAAATTTGGGTAGAAGCAGCTGAACTGAAGAGTTTTGTTCATTTTTAAAGGAAGCAAAACAGACTGACCTTGGTGATTGGATTGGCGGTGATGGGACATGGCTAGGAAGGCAGATAAAGTGTGGAAAATGACTTTGTATAGGTTAGAAAACTGGAAGAGATGTTTGCAGGTTGATCATGATTTCAGACTGGGATATTTTTCCTATAGTTTTAGCCATAATATGCTCAGGAGGGAGGTCTGGGCTAGAAATCTTGACATGAGTTATCAACAAAGCAGAAGCCAAAGAATGAAAGGAGTTCCCGGGGAGAGTGAAGAAGAGTGAAGGAAATAGAGAGAGAATCTTCTAAAATGTCAGTGTCATGAAAGATGTAGAGGCTGGAAAAGTGTTCTAGATTAAAGGAGACTGAAGAGACACAGCGACAGAATGCAAAGCACGATCCTTCAATGGACTCTGAATGAAAAATAAATAGCTGGCCAGGTGCGGTGTCTCAAGCCTGTAATCCCAGCACTTTCAGAGGCTGAGGCGAGAGGACTGCCTGAGCTCAGGGGTTTGAGACCAGCCTGAGCAACATGGTGAGACCTCATTTCTACAATAAATAAAAAAAATTAGCAGGGCATGGTGGCACATGCCTGATGGTTCCAGCTACTTGGAGGGCTAAGGTGGAAGGATCACCTGAGCCCAGCAGGTTGAGGCTGCAGTAGCTGTGAGCGTGCCACTGCACTCCAGACTGGGTGACAGAATAAGACTCCGACTCAAAAACTAAAAGACTGCCTTTGACTCAAAAAAAAAATAAAAAATAAAAAAAGATAAATAGTTACAAAGACCATTAATTGGCAGAATTGGGGGTATTTGAATTTAAATTGTATATTAGTTAACAGTACTGTATCAGTGCTCATTTCTTCACTGTGATAATTCTATTGTGATTATGTAAGAGAATTATCTTTCATCTTGGAAGACACATGTTGAAGTGTTTAGGAGTGAAGTGTTATTATGAATAAAACAAAATCATTCAATAGATCAGTAAAATAAAAAACAAATCAATAAGCTATACATGTGTGAATATGATCAGTATACAACATAAAACAAATATACACAGTATAAAGATGTGCTAACATATAGATATACATAAATAAATGTCAATCTAAATAAATATATGCAATATATTTACCAACACATAAATGTAAATGTACAAATGAAACAAAATTTTGAATTAATTGCAATTGTACATGATGAATACACATAATTTTTATTTTTCAATTAAAATAAATAAATGAAGTTAAGAATTAAAGAAGAGAAAAAAAAGGAACAATCAGCTATCATTTAACTCTTGCTACCCAAATACAGAATATTTTTGTGGGGTCACTTTTTCAGTACATTTTTTGAGTGGCCTCCAATGTACCTGTCACCCAATTAAAAATTGTAGTGTGAATTGAAAAAAAAGTAAAATGAAATATAAAATGCTTAAGAAAGGGTTATCTGGAAGAAGCTTAGCCCTAATTAGAGATAAGGAGTCGTTAAGAAGTAACAGAGTCTTGTATGGAGCCAATGAAAACCAAAAGAAGATAAACCTGGTAAATTTCTATCTATTTATTTGCTTATTTGTTTCCTCCAATAGGATGTAAGCTTCATAACACACTGTCCTTTTAAGAACTGTATAGAGCGCATATGATACACAGAGACTTATCTGTGATGGGTATTTCATGGTTTGAGGAAGTATGTTGAATCTTTAGGCAAATCACCTAGTGTGACTTCTTCCATATTTCACTTAAAAGAAAATCATGGGGTTGAATATTTTAAAAATGCAACTCCCTATGCAGAATATGATTCTGCAAATGTCAGTCTTATCACATCTCAAACCTTCAAAGCACAAGGACACACACTGCATTTATTTAAATGCCTGTGTGTATCCTTCAAAAGGATGATTGGCTGGGCATGATGGCCCATGCCTATAATCCCAGCACTTTGATAGGCCAAGATGAGAGGATTGCCTGAGCCCACAGGTTCAAGATCAGCCTGGGAAACTTGGTGAGACCTCATCTCTACAGTAAATCAAAAAAATTAGCCAGGCATGGTGGCATGTGCCTGTGGTTCCAGCTACTTGGAAGGCTGAGGAGGAAAGATGGCCTGAGTCCAGCAGCTTGAGGCTGCGGTGGCCGTGAATGTGTCACTGCCCTCCAGCCTGGGCAACAGAGTGAGACTACAACAACAACAACAAAAATGATCATATCCCCCCCTAACTTTCAAACGAAGTTGGTTTATGCAGTTCAAAAAAAATGTACCTTGGAATTCAGTCTTTTTTTTTTTTCCAAAGGAAAATCTTAACAACATAGCTTATCCATTTCATATTAGCAAATTGTCTCTAGACTCAACTCGGTCACTTGTAATATAGCAGTTCTGTCCTGGTATTCAGTTCTGCCACATTCTTCTGGGCACCACAAATCATCGGTACCACAGCCTAATGTGTACTTTAATTTGGGGGCTTTAACGAGCATGCTGCCTCTTCACCAGTGCTAACAGCCTAAATAATTAATGCTTCTAAGCACCCAGGGCTCTGAATCTTACAGCTAAAACATGTGACTTAGTTTCACATGATTTACTTACTTAAAAAAAAAAAAGGAAAATCCTGAAGTAAGAAATAACAACAGACGAACTAAAGCTCAGTTGTTTTCAGAATTTATAGACTTTGCTAAGGCATATAATATTTTTTCATGTACTGTGCTATCATTTACAGTCCCAACAGTCCATTAGCTACATTCAGATCTCATGTGGAGAAAGAGAATCTTACACAAAGATTGCCCTAAATCATGGAGGTATTGTAAAGTCAGGAAAACGACCTCAAACATTTCTTCTTCCTTCTCAAAAGAACTGAAACCTGGTTTTTCTACAAGAGGAGGATATGACACTACCCACTGCTCCAGGTGCTTGAACTTCATCAGATTTTCTTCAACCATCCTGTCTCTTTCCTCAGAAATGCTCCCCTCCTCAGAGCTCTCATCCATTTTCCTCAACATCTTTCCCATTCTTGTTTATCACCACCACCACCACCACCATCATCCTGCTGGTAAGCCCAGTAATCCTGGCTACATCAACCCCGTGAACCCTACTGTTTACCCCTGAATGATCTTCACATACAGTCTTCAGCAGCCCAATGGGAGGCTACATCTTGAATGTAAGAATTGCTTGGAAGCATTTTATTTCCATGATATCTAACTTTCCTTCTTTCTGTTTCTTTTTTCTTTTTTTTTTTTTTTTTTGAGTTGGAGTCTCACTCTGTCACCCAGGCTGGAGTGCAGGGTACACTCACGGCCACCGCAGCCTCAACCTGCTGGGCTCAGGTGATCCTTCCACCTCAGCCTTCCAAATAGCTAGAACTACAGGCATATGCCATCTCTATAGGTGTGTTGCATCAAATGGAAAGTACTTGGAAAGTAATTGAAGCTTAAATGTGTAAGAATAAATACACAATTTTTAAAAATAAATAAATAAACTCTAGTTCGTTTTTTTTTTGAGTCAGAGTCTCACTGTTGCCCAGGCTGGAGTGCAGTAGCATGCTCACAGCCACTACTGGTCTCAGGTGATCCACCTCAGCCATCCAAGTAGCTGGAACCACAGGCGCACACCACCACACCTGGCTAATTTTTTTGTAGAGATGAGGTCTTCCCAAGTTGCCTAGCTGGTCTCAACCCCCTGAGCTCAGGCATCCTCTCACCTCAGCCTCCCAAAGTGCTGGGATTATAGGCATGAGCCACCGTGCCCAGCCTGATATCCAACTTTCAAATTTTCCTGACCATGATCTCCTAATCTTTCCTCATAAAACTCACTCACACCTTTGACCTTTCCTTTCTGTTCTATCAATTTTGGTTAGGCACTTTGCCTCTCTTTATTCTACCTTCGGGGAAGATCTAAAGAATGAAATGCATCCCTGAGCACACTATTGTACCAGGCAATAGAGCTTTAAGTATCAAGAAGCCACAGGTCTCTTCTATTCTTTGAGGGTCAAGTATACCCAGTTTAGGACCCAGGAAAAAGGTAGGGTAGAGCACGGGGCCGACTCATGCTGGGCCTTAAGAAAGGAGCAGTAAGGAGGATGGACCAAGTATGGGGGGGGGACCCAAAAGAACTGGAGTTGCCAAGTATGGCAGCTCACTCCTGTAATCCCAGCACTTTGGGAGGCAAGAGGATTGCCTGAGCCCATGGGTTTCAGATTAGCCTGGGCAACTTGGCGAGACTTCATCTCTACAAAAAAATTAGCCAGGTGGGGTGGTGTGCGCCTGTGGTTCCAGCTACTTGGATGGCTGAAGTGGATCACCTGAGACCAGCAGTGGCTGTGAGCATGCTACTGCACTTCAGCCTGGGCAACAGTGAGACTCTGACTCAAAAAAAACGAACTAGAGTTTATTTATTTATTTTTAAAAATTGTGTATTTATTCTTACACATTTAAACTTCAATTACTTTCCAAGTACTTTCCATTTGATGCAACACACCTATAGAGATGCTTTTTCTACTGCTCAGAACAGTTTTTGAACTCATTAATTTTGATGCTTTTCAGTGCTTCTGCCATTTTTTTTTTTGTCACCTCTTCCATATCAGCAAAACATTTCCCTTTGAGGACTTGAAGGAAAAAAAAAGTTGCCGGGGGAGAGATCGGGTGAACAGGGAGGGTGGGGCCTTTTTGGTAAAAACAAAAACAAACAAGCAAAAAACACTGAATACTCATTGCGGTGTGGGAAGGTGTGCTCATAAATCACCCATCATGAAATGGGCAAATGCGTTAAAAGACTTTCCAAAAAAACCCAAAAAACAAAACAACAACAACAAAAAATTCCCTGAAGCAGAATGCAGCCTCTCACAAAAACACTAGCTGGTACACTGATGCCCATGGGTTCCTAGAACACTTAAATAGTAGAGGAAGCCTGTACTATAAGGGGCCCACCCTCCAAAAAATAATTCTGTTTTTTGGGGTCCCCCTTTGTATGCGTGGCCTTCAAGAAGCCCTCCATTGTCTAGCCTAGTACAGCAGGAAAAACCAGTGAGCAACTGGCTAGCAGCCTCTGTCCCAGCCATTCATTACCACTGTAAAATGCCTTGCTCATTAAGACATTTTATTATCATTTATGCCTTGTCAACTCCAGCTTTCATAGAATCCAGTCCTAGGCAGAGAACACTGCTGAAGACTGACACCAGACCACATTGACCATTTCCTCAACAAATTCAACAAACTTTAATCTAAGTCCTCCTTCTTCTTGGTAATGTTTCTTCACTTTCCTTAATCCTCTCATTTTTAAGATTACCTGGTCTTTCATTTCATTGAAAAGACAGAAGTCCTTCAACTTCCCGTCTCTTGGCTGAAATCCTTTATCAGAAGGGCCTCATGCATTTACAGTGGTCCAATGGACTACAACTCATTTTCATTTCCATTGAGCTTTATTTATCATTTGACCTTTTGATCCCAACTTTCTTGAACCTACCTCTATTCCCACATCCTTCACTACCCTATCATCCAAATGGACGTCTGCCTCAAGGAACTGCATAGAAGCACCTGTGTCAGGTTTCTCATCTCACACTCTTCAGCAATCAAATCTATGGAGCTCACTCTCAAGTCTCCGCATCCTATCCTCTTATTTCAGGTGTAGACCTATATTTTAACTTCCTTCTGGGTATAACTTAGAAGACCTGCCAGTTCCTCACACATATTATGTCCACAATCAAAAGTTCCACTATGTTCTTCCAACCAAATCCTCTCCCCTCATTCCCTCTCCTCATATTCTGCCCTGGGAACTCTGTTTTCACATAAGCATCTCACAGTCATTTCCTCTTACATCTCTCAAGTGTACAACCTCACATATGGTCTTTGCAATTGCCTCCTAACTGGTATTCTCATTTATAAAAGTTCTGCTTTAAATCATATACAGCTACCAGAAAACATCTTTTTATAAATTTCTTTTTGATCATTTTCACCTGGTATATGATTTTCAGTGGCTCCCTGATACTTCCAAAAATGAGTCAAATGCCTCGCTCAATAGTCATTATACTGTGACTTCAGTCTTCCTCTGTAGCCATATTTCCCTCTCTCTCCTGCTTGGACCCTATCTTTTTACTAAACTGGACTACTGGCTGTTTCCCACCCATGGCCCAAGCTCCTTATCTCTTTATCATCACTTACACTATTCCTTCTTCAAGGTATGCTTGGTTCCTACTCCATCTTTTGGAACCCTGCACAGATATCAATTGGTTATCCATCCTTCCCTGATCTCCAAAATGAATGGGAATTTAATATCACTCTGCCTTGTTCTGAATCACTGAAACTCCTACTTCTTGAGGATTAGGATTATATCACTCATCAGTGCATTCCTTGACAATGCACTGACAATGCGTTATGACAATGCATTGTCCAGAACTGGTATTAGATAATTTAGCTGACGATCTGAACCTCTGAGCAAACATTTTATCATTCCCAGATCTTGAAATAACAAAATCTGGGAGTAGCTGACACTTACCCATGGATTCTGAAGTTTGACTGCCAACCACTCGGAGCAGCATAGGCTGACTGCTGTCGGACCTCTGTAGAGAGGTGGAAGGAGAGGACACCGTCGTACCATTCACCTTGGCCTCTGCCTGGGGCTAAGGCATCCAAAAGAAAACAGAATTATTTTTCATAGTAAACACTCAAACAAATGTATAAATATCAAAATATTATAGACACTCAGGACTCAGAAATTTTGACCTTTTCTACTTTGAACCCCAACACCCCAAAACTTATTGAATTTGGGATATTTCACTGTTAATATGGTCCATGAATATTGTCTTTGTATCTGAATTATGCTGCCTTATAAATTTGAGAAAAATCAGAGCTACTGTGGAACAAGACTAAAAATCGCTAGACTAAATAGATGAAAGACTTATGTGAGAATGGTGAGATCTCAAAAATGTAACAGAAAATTCATATCTTTTGTGAAGTGTTAAGTAACAAGACAGAACATATCTCAAAAATCCCCAAAAGCCGGAACCTTGTCCAGGTAGGGCCTGTTAACAATGCAATCTTGCTAGGATTTCAATGAATGCTTAAAAAATGATGTGTTTGGGATTAGAAAAACAACAAAAAAACAAAAACAAAGGTATACCAGAAAATATAACTAACTGCAAAGAAGAGAATTCCATTTCAAGAGATAAATGTTCACTTTTAGAGAACTAGCAGAAACTTTTTGGCATTTTTTTCTGTTTTATTTCAAGCTGGTTAAGTAAAAAACATTTGGTAGGAAACAAACTTGAACAAATATAAAAAGACACACTTGCTTTCATCATCTTCTTCTATCCCTTGATAATCTAGCACTTTGCTACCAAGAACTTAAGAACTGACACTTGGTGCACCTATAAAAAGGACTCTGAGTTCTGGTTTTTAGTTTTGTTTAAGAGGGGAAAATGCATGTTTGTAAAAATCCCATCTCTCTCCTCCTCACTTGCTCCAGCAGCTGCCTTAGCCTATGTAACTGTGACTCCAGCTGTTTATTGTGGTCTTCCAGGATTTGCATCCTGGCTTCCAGGCGCCCTTTGTGTTGACGCAGTAGCTTGGCCTCAGCAATGAGCTCAGCATCCCGGGGACTCTGGGGAGAGGTGGGCATCATTTCTGGAGGGGATGGCAGTGGGGACAGGCCTTTATGTTCATGCTGTTGCTTTAGACGATCATATTCTGCTTGCAGGTTCCTATTGGCATCAAAGAAGTAAAAAATAAAAAGAAAAAAAGAAAAAGAAAAAAAGAAAGAAAAAGAAGAAAAAGAAAGAAATTTAAATATCATCACTAAATTTCATATACCATGGTAGATAGATGCATCTGACCACCACCAAACAACAGCAAGCAAAAGAGAGGCACTAATGAATGGTTTTAATGATGATGATCTTACCAGCACTAAAAGGACACAACAAAATTTCAAGTTTTTGCCTGGTGTGTGAAGGGAACCATGCTTTTCAAGTTTTTATGTTACACTCATAGCCTCATGAGTGCTATATTCAGATAAGCAAGCAGCAAAGGATTTAATCATTTTGTAAACATTCTTTTACAATGAGATTACAATTTTTATACCTCTATCAACACTTTGGGTTTGCTTAAACAATTTGCAAATATTTCCAACAGAAATGTATGAGTATACCAATGTACCCACTATACTGCTTTGATATGTGCCATATTTTCTTCAAAACTTTTTTGAAGAAATATGACAGCTAAAGCTCAAGCTCCCCCCACGTGCTTACCTCAACACCACACCCTTCTCACCATCACCCCCAAGGAGATGATGCCATACTGAATTCCATGTTCATCATTACCATATATGATTCCACAAACATTAGGTTGAGCTTAACGCGGATGCTGACATTCATCTGTTTTTTTAACCTATAAAAATGACCATTTTAGCCGGGCTTGGTGGCTCAGCCTATAATCCCACACCTTGGGAGGCTGAGGTGAGTGGATTGCCTGAGCCCGCAGGTTCGAGACCCGCCTGGGCAACTTAGTGAGACCTCATCTCTACAGTAAATCAAAAAAATTAGCCGGGCTTGGTAGTGCGTGCCTGTAGTTCCAGCTACTTGGAAGGCTGAGGCGGAAGGATCGCAGGAGGCCAGCAGGTCGAGGCTGCAGTGGCCAGGAGCAGCCACTGCACTCCAGTATGGGCAACAGAGTGAGACTCCAACTCAAAAAACAAAAAAGGCCATTTTATGTGATTCAATCTAGTAGCATTATTTTGCATGTTCTTAAATTTTACATTTAAGAACTTTGTGTTTAAGAATGTACATACCGTTCTAAGAGTTGCTTTTTGACTTCAACACCATTCTAGGTATTTATCCATGTCGATACATGATAGTCTGCTATTACATAACTACTCTAAGTTATTATCCTGTGCTTGACTATGCCAACAACATTCTCCTTTCCATGGACATTTAGGTTGTTTCCGACTTTTCACTCTTACAAATAATGATGCAATGAATTTCCTTATAACCTGTCTCCTTGGATACCTGTTTAACAGATTCTTTACAGAATATATTTGGATTTGGAATTGTTGGGTCATAGCAGCATTTTCAACATTTATATATGTCACCAAATTGCTTGAAGTGGGTTTTACCAATTTATTCTCTCTTCAGTAGTAAGCCAGTTTTCCATTTGGCTACCTCCTCATCAAATACTTGGTGTTATCAGACATTTAAGTTTTGGTCAAACTGATGGGTACATTTTAATTTACACATCCCTGATTATTGGTGAGGTTGAACTTTATTCTTGTTAAATGGCTTTTCATGTTTCCTTTACTTATTTTCCTTCTGGGCTGTCTTTTTCTTAGGAAAGTTCTAGATACATTCTAGATGCTTATCCATTGTTAGTTATGAACATGGCAAATAATATCCCCTGACTTTATCATAGGGGTAGCTTATCTTTAACTTTGTTCGTGGCATCCTGCGTTACAAAAATGTTAAATTTCAACATATTGTTCCATATTTACTTCTTTTTATGTTTTGTTTAAGAAAATCTTCCCTTACACTTACATTTTAAAATTTAAAATTATGTTTTTTGCATTTAGGACATTAATTTACCCAGAATCTATTTTTGGGCTTGCTGCAAACACATGATCTAATTTTACTTTCCCCCATAGGTAAAGTATTATATTAAGCCAGAGCCCCATTCATTGCATAGTCTCTCTGTTCCCCAGTGATTTCTAATGATGCCTCGGCAAAACATTAAGTGTCCATAAATGCACAGTTGTGCTTCTGAGCTCTCTATTCTCTTCTGTTGGTTTACTTGTATACCCTGTGTAGATCCACACTACGGCTTTAAATTAACTGGGGTTTGGTAGGCCCTCTAAGCCCTACTTTGTTCTTCCTCAAAATTATCCTGGCTATTCTTTTCTGTCACCCAGGCTGGAGTGCAATGGCATGATTATGACTCACTGCAGCCTCAATCTTCTGGGCTCAGGCAATCCCTCCACCTCATTCTCCGGAGTAGCTTGGATTACAAGCATATACCACCATGCCCGTCTTAATTTTAAAATATTTTTTGTAGAAACAAAGTCTTGCTATGTTGCCCAGTCTGATCTCAAACTCCTGAACTCAAGCAATCCCCCCATGTCAACCTCCCAAAGAGGTGGGATTACAGGCATGAGCCACTGCGCCTGGCCTATCTTGGCTATTGTGATTCTTTTGCTCTCCACTATGATGCCAGCACCATAATCAAAATTTTCTATTTCATGAAAATTCTTATTGCAATTTTGAGTTGGAATTACATTTAATTCATAGATTAAACTAGAAGAACTAAATTCATAATATGGAGTCTTCATGTCTAGGAATGTGGTAAAGCTCCTCTGGTCTCATTTTAAGTCCATTAATAATGTTCTGTATTTTACCTTTTTCCCCTTCTTGTTTTACAGGTTGAAAGCTTAAATCATTTATTCTTTATTTTTCATAAATACATGTAGACTTATAAATTTCCTTCTTGATACCACTTTAATTGTATACCAAAAGTTCTGATATATACCACTTGATTTAATTCAGTTGCTTATATTTTATAACTCCTATTGTAATTTTTAAAATTTAATCCGTAGTCATTTAGGGGTGCCGTGTTTACATTTCCAAACATTTTTCACTTATCTTTTTAGTGCATATTTCTAATTTAATTGCATTTTAATCAGAGAACATTTGTATATTGATCCTTAGAAATTTTCCAATGCTTTTTTTGTTTTTTTTTTTTTTTTTTTTTTTGAGTTGGAGTCTCACTCTGTCAC
>NW_007256666.1:924312-938409 GCF_000164805.1 Carlito syrichta
GCGGGCTCAGGCAATCCACTCACCTCAGCCTCCCAAAGCGCAGGATTACAGGCTGAGCCACCGAGCCTGGCTGCATAAGAGATCTTGATTGTTCTTGGATTGATTCTTATGTAGTATACCATTTATTTCTAATCATGTTTATTGTCCTGATTTTTATTTCATTTAAGTGTTTCTATGACTAGTCTACTTTCTTTTGGTTATATTTGATTGATGTCCAAAGAAATATAAACAGTATTAGCCCACATGAAGGTCCCAAATGCTTTCAGATTTACTGAGAATACAATTCCAATTGAGGACACTTCTGATATTTGATAGACTGATTAGAACTCTTGGTAGCCTTCTGGTTATAATAAACACCAAAATAAGATGACAGATTTCCACTGTCCACAGATCATATTTCATCAGAGAAGAGAAATACTTATCCACAAACATCTATATCTGTATCTATGGAAAAAAAAAAAAGAAGTGTAAGTAATGGGTACGTAAAGAGAGTTTTCTCATTGTCCAGTCTGAGAAAGTAATCTCCCAGGTCTTCTATTAGAGAAACCTTTTCTGTTGTTTTATATCTGGAATGACCGTTCCATGGGGCATAGCATTTCTTCCAAAATGTTCAGTTTCAAAATGCTGGATCTCTACATTGAAGCAGAAATAAAATCCAAACTCTCTTTGTTATTTTTTGTTTTTTTAGATCTGCTGTACAAGCTATCCAGGAATTTATTTAAAGTCATGCAGAAAATCAATGTATGATTTTTTTCATCCACAGGAATAGAATCTCCTATCTGTACTGATTGAAATCCTATTGCTATCAATCTTCAAGGACAGTTGTTTGTACAATTTGTTTCTTAGCAATCTGCTTTGACAAAGCAGTGATAAGAAGAGATTTATCAAAATAAGTGTACCTTCAGTCAGATTCTGTATACAGGTCCTCTGGGTGTAAACCAATATATGTAGTTGTCCATGTTAATTAAATCCAATTTCTGACCACTTAACTGGCAATCAGTTAAATGTTTCTGTGAACTTGAAGCAGTGTCCAATATTCACAAGGTCTCATTCCATAGGGACTACCTTCTGTTTTTTTCCTTTGCAGTTACTCATTAAGAGAAAAATACCGAGCCGGGCTTGGTGGCTTGGCCTGTAATCCCGTGCTTTGGGAGGCTGAGGTGAGTGGATTGCCTGAGCCTGCAGGTTTGAGACCCGCCTGGGCAACTTGGTGAGACCTCATCTCTACAATAAATCAAAAAATTATCCGGGTGTGGTAGCACGCGCCTGTAGTTCCAGCTACTCGGAAGGCTGAGGTGGAAGGATCGCCAGAGCCCAGCAGTTCGAGGCTGCGGTGGGTGGGAGCGGCCACTGCACTCCAGTCTGGGCAACAGACTGAGACTCCAACTCAAAAAAAAAAAGAGAGAGAGAGAGAGAGAAAACTACCTTCAATGAAATGTTTTAGCTGCCAGCACACTTTTATGTAGAATCCTATTCAAATTTTTTTTCTACCAGATTGGGTCATCCATGATGCTCCTGAAATCATCACTTTTAGACATGGACTTCAGAACAGTACAAGAAATTCATGTCTTTTCAGCTACTTTTCACAAAGATGCTGACAGGAGACTACCTTCCCTAGAGAGTTCTTCCTTGGTATCTTTATTTTTTTTTGAGTTGGAGTCTCACTCTGTCGCCCAGACTGGAGTGCAGTGGCCGCTCCCGGCCACCGCAGCCTCGACCTGCTGGGCTCCGGCGATCCTTCCATCTCAGCCTTCCAAGTAGCCGGAATTACAGGCATGCGCTACCACGCCCGGCTGATTTTTTGATTTATTGTAGAGATGAGGTCTCGCTGCCCAGGTGGGTCTCGAACCCGTGGGTCAGGCAATCCACTCACCTCAGCCTCCCAAAGGCATGGGATTACAGGCTGAGCCACCGAGCCCGGCCTTCCTTGGTATCTTGATCCTGTGAGTCTAGTTGTCCACAAGGTTCTCCTTTTATGATTTATTTATTTATAAGTGCCTTTGTTCAAGAAACATGGCTTAGTATATATAACACATTACATCTTTGTTTTTATGTTTTCCAGTGAAAAACAGAAAAGGCTCATTTTAATTAGCCAGGGCTTCTCAAAGCTGAGCTGTAAAGAATACCAATTGCTCTATGTAGGCCTTTCTTTCCTTCCCAGATGTTTGAAATTTCTCTTGGGATCCCATGTCCTTAAAGATGTATATTCTTCTTCAATTCTGGAAGACTCTTAGCCCTTGTAGGTTCAAATATTACTTCTCTGCCATTTCCTCCATTTTCTTCTCCTGAAACCCCTAAAATATACTCCTAAATAATCCTCTAAACTATATCTAGTAAGGTATATTTTAGAGCCTTGTGATCCATTCTGCATTTCTCTTAATTGCTCATTTATATTTCTTAATTTTTTTCTCTTAGCTGTGTATAGTAATGTCCTTAGCATCAGCTTCTGATTTTCTTACCTTATCCAACTGGGCACTCTAGAATTTATCCTATCTATTGAGTCTAGCAACTTCAATGACTATAGCTTTATTGGCAAAAATTGACTTTTTTCAGATCTGCATTTCATCCACTTCTGTTTCTTAGTTTCTTGTTATTTTAGTGAATGTTATCCCTTATACCTTTGAACATTCTATGTACTTTAAAACAACCTGTGTTGTACTATTCTATCATTTGCCTTTCATCTAGACTTAATTCATCTCTTGATAATTAAATTTGGTAAAGGGCTATCTCACTTCTTTATGTGTTTTGGAGACACATTTTGCACAGGGTGTTTTGCATGCACCTGCATATATGTGTGTTTTCTGTTATATTTTGTGTGTGTGTGTTTTTCCTGTGCATGCTCCTCTTCTTTTAAGCTCATCTGTCTCTTTCAAGAGGTTTTCTGTCTGTTCCTACCAACACTCATGGGCATATCGTCTAGCATGAGATCTTATATTGGTAGCGTGAAGCTCCTACATTGAATGATATGGAGATATTGCTCATTCCATCGCCAGGATATAGGCACATTAGTTCAGGCCCTGGTTTCAAGGCTGTGATGTTCTCCTTCCCAACTGCACTCTTCACCTCTTCCCCCAGCTCTAAGCATTAGGTCCATGGCAGGAAATAAGCTGTAGTCCCCTGCAGTGGTCAAAATTGTACTTTTTCAATCTCCTTTTAAGTGTGACTGTGTATGTTTATGTGTCTCTCCATGTGTGTTTTTTGGGGGACCCTAATTTCAAGTAGTATCCTGGCTCTGGTCCTCTTTGTAAGGAGGCTTTTAATACTGTTATTATAATAGGAGCTGAAAGCCCACAAACTTGACCGCATTTTACTGTTTACCATTCCCTGCTTTGCATTTTTTTCTTTTTCCTTTTTTTTTTTTTTTTTTTTTTGAGTTGGAGTCTCATTCTGTCACCCAGGCTGGAGTAGAGTGGCACACTCACAGCCACTGCAGCCTAGACCTGCAGGGTTCAGGCCATCCTTCCACTTCAGCCTTCCAAGTAGTTGGGAGTACAGGTGTGTGCTACCATGACCAGCTAATTTTTTGATTTATTGTAGAGATGAGGTCTTGCCATGTTGCTCAGGTTGGTCCCGAACCCATGCGCTCAGGCAATCCTCTCACCTCAGCCTCCCAAAGTGCTGGATTACAGGCATAAGCCACTGTACCTGGCTGCATTTTTTTTTTCTTATTTCTTGTCCACCAAGAGGTTTTGTCTTGCTTTAAAGCCAAGCTATGGCTTTTTCATTTTTCACTCCATATATTATCTACCACTGGACAAATGATAGGAACACAGGAAGATGCCTTAAAGTCAGAACTAATGTTATCTTAATCAGAACCCTACACCAGGACACATTGATTTTATAGATGTATAGTCCAGGTTCCCTCAGTACCAGTTTGAACGTTAATTTACTAGGTCAGGATTAAATGAGCAAAACAAGTGCTTTTCTCCTAAATAAACATATGACACACATAAACCTCTTAGTAAGTACAATAGCAAACTTGATTTCGAGGGACTAGTTTTTCCTCCTGAAGCTCTGAGAAAGGACAAGCTGTCATGCCAAAGGTTCTGAGAGTCAGAAGTGGCTCAAAAGAGATATGATGGTCAGCAACCAAGGAAAATACAGAGTTCTTTGATTTGAATCTAAACTCTCTTTTCAAGAATTCATAAATGTTCATGAGCATTATCAAAAAGAATTGATGCTGGAATAGAATTAGAGATGACTTTTACTAAATGTTTTCTAATAAATGAGGTCATGGTCACAGAGCTGTGTTAGCACATATTTTTGTTAGGGTTGGGAAATGGAGCCATTTAACCCTTATAAATTAAGTTATTTTCTTACATTTAAAAACATCTATGCCATTACCTTTTAAATTATATCATAATGCTAGATTTTTCTGGACATAGTATTTATAAGGCATGTAGGAGAGATCATTCCCATAAATGATCATTAAGATACTTACCACCATTCCAAGGTAAATTGTTTTTAAGTTTAACAAGTATACAGTTTACTCATTTTAACAGTTGGCTCTCAATTTATTTTGTGACTTATATATATAAGTCACAAAATAAATAAAATTAAAAAAAATAAGACACGTAGAATGAGCATATATATCGCTTATCTTGAGGCTATACATATACACCTCATCTCTACTAATTCTCTAATTGTTAAAATATAGTCATGAAGTAATTTCAATACAGACAAATATATGTCAGTGATCAGACAATGACTCCACAGAGAATCTATTTATGTTCTTGATTATCTTGTAAATTATATTTCTCTGGTAGCTCCCTAAAGAACAGTAATTCAAATTCACTACACATGGCTTCTGTCACTACAATTTCTTCCTGCAGCCAGTCATCCTAAAAATAAGTCTCCCATCCATTATTAATTTCTTATTCTCCATAGAGCTAAAAACATCCCTTCACTCTACAAGTATGTAGATGTATCTGATTAATTTTATGTCATAAACGATATAAACATGATTGTCCACATACAAATTTACACTAAAACAACTTCCTAACCAGCTAATGAACATAAGAGATGAATCAAATTGGCGAAGCTTGTTGCCTTACCTCTACCTACTGAAAACATCAAAATACCTGGCCTCTTTAGCAATGATTTATGAGTACCCCTCTAGCAATCATAACTAGCATGTATGCTAAAGAACATTACAACAGTCTTTGTGTGATTTATATTATTTTACAGAGATCAAGTGATTTCAATGTTGGTCACTTATTCTTTAAATAGAACTTCCCTATTATGTGGCATTATATAGTCATATAATGATATTTATGAAATAGAGAAATGAAGATCACTTGATCAAAGTCTTCTTAACAGTATTATACATTAAACTGTACATCATGAACATCATGAACACGTGGTCTCTTTCATAAAGTGAAGCAACTACAAAGGTCTGCATCTAAAAGGAATAGGCCCAAAGAAATACAGCTTTAACCTCATATAATATTAAAAGCAGCTATGTCATGTCTGCCAATCTAGATTCAGGCAAATGCAGTAAAATAATATAGAACTATTACAGCAACTGTATACTTAGCAAATTAGCAGTTCCTTTAAAAAAAAAAAGAAAGACAGGCTGGACTCAGTGGCTTAGCCTGTAATCTCAGCACTTTGGGAGGCCAAGGCGAGTGGACTGCCTGAGCCTCTGGGTTCGAGACAAGCCTGGGCAACTTGGCAAGACCTTTTCTCTACAATAAATCAAAAGTTAGCTGGGCATGGTAGCACGTGCCTATAGTTCCAGCTACTTGGAAGACTGAGGTGGATGGATCACCAGAGCCCAGCAAGTTGACGCTGGGGTGCCCGTGAGTGTGCCACTGCACTCCAGCCTGGGCGACAGAGTGAGACTCCAACTCAAAATAAAAAAAGAAGACAAATTCTGCAATCATAAAACACTTTAAAAACTGGAAACTGCACAGAACCTTGTCAGTTACAATAAAGTTGTTTATAGCAGTACTGTAAAATTGTATCAACAGAAAGTCAAAAATACCACTAAACTAGGTGGGAAAAGACATTAATGTGCTTTGGCATTATCAGTGTTAATTAGGAAGAAATTCACAGGATGGGAAATAAGAGTATGCATATTTTAGGTCTGCCTTAAGCAAGATAATAAAATGGCAGGGCCCCTCCAGGATCTTTTCCTAATCCCTTTCTTAACATTGCCCCCCCTTTCAAGCATACAGAGCTCTTAATTCCAGCCCCTTTCCTACTAAAATGGGCTCAGTACAAAGGTTTCATATAAGACATTTAAAATTTACTAGAATTTTAAAATAATATGCCATTTCTTTCAGTGATATCTGCATTTTAAAAGAGATGTCTGCCAGGCATGGTGACTACACCCGTAATCCCAGCTCTTTGGGAGGCCGAGGCAGGAGAATTGCTTGAACCCAGGAGATTGAGACCAGGCTAGGCAAAATAGTGAGAACTCATCTCTACAAAAAAATTTAAAAACTTGGTGAGTATGGTGGTGCATGCCTGTAGTTCCAGCTACTTGGGAGGCTGAGGCAGGAGGATTGCCTGAGCTCAGGACGTTGAGGCAGTGGTGAGCTGTCATCATGCCAATGTTCTCCAGCCTGGGCAACAGAGTGAAACCCTAGCTCAAAAAATAACAAACAAAAATAAAATAAAATAAAAGACATGTAGAATGAGCATGTAAAGGAAAAAAAAGCCTTTCATCAGGAGGAAGGTTGAATAATATTTTTTTGACATCTTGCCTTTTTGATGCCTCTTACCACCCTTGACTGAGGAGAGAATTAGAAAAGGGTTTGAGAGATGGTCTTAAATTCAGAAAGATCTTGACTTAGGACTTGCACCTGCCATTCCTGATACTGGGCAACTGAGTTAAGCACTAATCTTAGCATGAGGATTAATGACCCAGGATGGTCTAAATACTATACATAAAACTATTTTAGAACCCTGCTCAGCCAATACTAAGTGTTCAATAAATGTCAGTTACTACGGTTATTATTACTTCTTTCTCTCTTTATTCTCTACTTTTTAGATTTCAGATCTCAGGTGTGCTGAAAACTCCCTGTAAAACAAAAGCACTTAATTATCTGAAATGAAAGCAATCTACTAAGACCTCCTGAGTTTGGCAGAAAATACGAATATGTACTGCTGAAGAAGTGACTCATCAGACTGGGTGTGGTGGCTCACGCCTATAATTCCAGTACTTTGGGAGGCTGAGGTGAGAGGACTGCCTGAGCCCACGGGTTTCAGACCAGTCAGGACAACTTGGCGAGACCTCATCTCTACAATAAATCAAAAAATTAGCTGGGTGTGGTGGCACGTGCTTGTAGTTCCAGCTACTTGGAAGGCTGAGGTGGAAGGATTGCCTGAGTCCAAATGGTTGAGGCTGTTCAAAATAAAAAATAAGTGATTCATGATTCAGCATTTGCCCTATATGTACTTGAGATCCAGCTCCTAGCCATAATATAGTAGTCACCCCCGATTTTGGAATTATTGTACATTTTCCATCATGTGTACTTTAGTGAAGTTTATCACAGCTGAGCATCTGGGCAAAATGAAATCACTGAGTTAAGATCATTAGAATAAGATTTCCTTAGATTTGACCAAATATGCTAGGCATATGGAAAAAAACTGTCAAATTATGCCCATAGATCACTGCTGAAATAAAATATATGGATCAAGTCTACAGGGTTAATGTAGCTGAGTGTACTCTATATGCCCTTGAAACATAGCCCTCTATCTTGCCCAAGTTCCAAGAGACAGAACCTGACAATATAAATGTGCTTTGGTTTCTTTGTTTTTAATGACTGAGTCTTTTGGGTTTTTTGTTTTGTTTTGTTTTGGAGTCGGCATCTCACTCTGTCTTCCAGGCTGGAGTGCAGTGGCATGATCGTGGCTCACCATAACCTCGACTTGGCTGGGCTCAGGATCCTTTTGCCTCAACCTTGCAAGTAGCTGAGACTACAGGCATGTGCCAACACACCCAGCTAATTTTTTGAATTTTTTTTTGTAAAGACAAGGGCTCACTGTGTTGCCCAGGCTGGTCTTAAACTCCTGGGCTCAAGCAATCCTCCTGCCTCAGCCTCCCAAAGTGCTGGGATTACATGTGTGAGCCACCACACCCCGCTGGCTGAGATATTTTTTTGCAAATTCCTGATCAGGTACCAACTCATTATTGCCTACAGAATAAATGAATTAATCAAAAGTTTAACACAGAAGAAAAAAATCCACAAGAAATCCTGTTGTATCTGGTAATAAGGCACACAAACAAAATCTAAGACAGAAGTGGCACTGACTGGTCTTCACCATCCTAGAGGTGAAGTTGGACTGGAGAAGTTTTAGAGGTGAGGAAGTCTAGTTCCTAGGAATAGTGTCGCTGGGAAAAGTGTCTCTATTTTCAGACAAATATAGAAAATATCAAAATTTCGTTGTATGTGGTCAGCAAAAAGCCATAACAGTCTCTAGAAGAACCAAAATTTTAAGCTTTGTGTGTCCTGGCTTGAGTCCCTCATGCATAGTTAGACTCGCCCTTACATTCTCACAATAAATTCAACCTGATGGCCTATTTTTTTTTTTTTTTACCTCCTGGCATGCATCGCTATATACTCTTGCCATATCTGATCCTATGGCCTCCTCTATTACAATGACAGATACTACAGAATCATTTCTTTAAACTTAAGTCCCTTGTACATGAATGTTCACAGAAGTATTATTCATAATAGCCAATAAATGGAAACAACCCAAATGTCCATCAACTGACAGATGGATTAAAAAATATAGTTTATCCATACAATGGAATGTTATTCAGCACTAGAAAAGAATGGAGTGCTAATATTGGCTACAACATAGATGTCCCTTTAAAAAATTATGCTAAGTGAAAGAAGTCAGTCACAAAAGGCTATGTATTATATTAGTTCATTTACATGAAAGTTCCAGAATAAGCAAATCCACA
The DNA here is from genome assembly GCF_000164805.1 of Carlito syrichta. Lineage (NCBI taxonomy): Eukaryota > Metazoa > Chordata > Mammalia > Primates > Tarsiidae > Carlito > Carlito syrichta. Next base: position 933,230 of record NW_007256666.1, read on the forward strand.
GAGACGGAAAGTAGATTAGTGATTGTCTATGGCTGGGGTAAGGAAGGGTGGTTGCAGGAGAAATGGGGACTGACTTGTAAGTGGATATGGGGGTTCCTTTTGGGGTGAGAAAAGTGCTCTAAAATTGTGTGATGATGGTTGCACAACTCTGTGAATATACTAATAACCATTAAATTATATACTTTAAATGGGTAAACTGTATGGGATGAGAATTATATCTCAATAAAGCTCTTATAAAAAACTAAGTACTGAATTTAAAATCCTATTTCTGGTAGCACAAAAGATATTTCCTCAGTGAAGACAATAATCTTCTAATGTTTTCTCCTACTATGGAGGAATTGTTTTAACTCATGTACATAAAAGAAAAATGGTAAGTACATGTCTGCAGAATTATCTATGCAGACACTAAATATTTTCAGATGATGAGTTTTAAAAAGAGCCCCGAAAAGGCTTAAGTCTGGGTTAACCTAAACAACTTAGATGTTTTAAATCTAAGGGAAAATGATATCACAACCACAACAGGTATATTAAGATATTGGGGGAAAGAACAATAACATAAGAAATTAGAAAAACAAGGAAGACAGATGAAAATCAACCCAAAAATCCATCAGGTAACAAAACCTCCAAAGGGTATTCATCCATTCAGTTATATAACTCATTTATGCACCCAGCATTGCAGAGATCATTATATATGTAAGACACTGTCCCTTACCCTTGAAGAGCTCACATTCTAGAGTGTGGGATATTGTTTAGTACCACCATGATAACAAACCTTATATGAATGCAAATAGACGAAGAATCACGCTCACTGCTAAAGCAAAAAAAAAAAAAAAAAAAATACCAGTTATTTTTATGTTTGAAGTTATCACTTTGATTTACTAGGAAATTATAGGAAAAGGATCATATGAATTTACTTATGACCTATAGTTACAGCAAACAGTGGTACCATAAAGTAACCAAGATTTTGGAAACACAAGAAAAGGTCATGTTTTCATTATTAAGATAGAAAAAAAAAAGGATGAGTTTAGCCATCTGCAGAAGCCATCCATTTACATATGTAATCACACCAGGAAACAATTTCTAACTGGGCTGCTCATGAGGAATTGGGCATACCCAATTGCAATCAAGTACATCAGGAGGTTCTGAGTCTTCTTTCTAGAATAGACTCTTTTCCTAGAAAAACCCTATCTTCTCCCCAAAACCTCTTCTGAGACATGACCCCTTCCCCCAACTCATTACTCCTCAATCCAGACTTCTCACACCAAAGTAATGAAAATAAATAAATAAATAAATAAAAGTCCAGACCTGTTTTTCCAACATTTTCCCAGGACAGCTCCATTAGACATGGACTCTATTGACTGGAATTTGCCAAGCACCAAGCCACGCAAGGTTGAGATCTTGAGCATGCATCCTTTTGAAAATTTCAGTGTCAGGAAAGAAACCAGCTTCCTCAAGGAGCATTATACAAGACTATATACTAGCTATTCATGTTTTTAACTTATACTTTAACCTTGCTATGTGATGAAAGCTACATTTGCCTTTCTGTTATAAGAAGAGGGAGAAATATCTTCTCATGTGCTGATGATACACTTTTAAATCACAATCTAGTTAGGAGATGGAGGCGAAAGGATTGCCTAAGCCCAGAGATTCGAGACTAGCCTGGGCAACTTGGCAAGACCTTGTCTCTACATAAATTTTATTTATTTATTTATTTATATTTTTTTGAGTTGGAGTCTCACTCTGTCGCCCAGGCTGGAGTGCAGTGGCACATTCACAGCCACCCCAGCACTGACCTGCTGGGCTCCGGTGGTCCTTGCACCTCAGCCTTCCAAGTAGCTGGAACTATAGGTGCGTGCAGCCATGCCCAGCTAATTTTTGATTTATTGTAGAGATGAGGTCTCGCCAAGTTGCCCAGGCTGGTCTGGAACATGGGGGCTCAGGCAATCCACTCGCCCTGGCCTCCCAAAGTGCTGGAATTACAGGTTGAGCTACCAGGCCTGGCCTCCACATAAATTTTTTAAAAATTAGCTAGGTGTGGTGGCATGCACCTGTAGTCCCAGCTACTTGGAAGGCTGATACAGAAAAATCACCCGAGCCCAGCAGGTGGCCGTAAGTATGCCACTGCACTCCAACCTGGACAACAGAGTGAGACTCTGACTCAAAAAAAAAAAAAAATTCACAGTCTAGGAGAGGCCTCAAGCAACAAGTGGCCTTTGCATCTAACTACTTAAAAAGATAGATTCAAGAAATAGTTGTGATAGCAGCAAAAGTTGCTGTCTTTGGTAAACATCTTTCAAAGTTCAATCAGTTAATAAGAACTCCAGATAGCAAGTTAATTGTGTCAAGTTAATGGCGGGAATTTTTCTTGGTTTGACTAACAAACCAGATTAGTGTGATATTCCAGGAAAAAAAATCAATATTCTGTGATCATGAAAGATGATTTAATACCTACCTTTGGATTTCCCAGACTGTCATTCTGGCTCACGGGTCTATAGAGCAATTGCTTTACTACTAGAATATATCAAACGTTACTTTTGTGAGAAAAATCCAGGCTTCATCTGGAGGCACCTGTTATAGTTAAGTCCTCTGATATCCCCAGAAAGACAACAGCGGGGCTTCTCAACAACTACAGTAGACAGTCAACTCTGCTATTTTCTTGATTATTTTTTAAAGTTTAGTATAGACTTGAATGTCTTTACCAATGCATGTTCTACATAACATTACAGTTAGGCTTCTGAGGTCAAGTAAGTGTGAGCAACACTGGGTTAAACAAAACTAACCAGGTTGCTTTACTTCTAAACTCTTCGATGCAAATGCTAATGCAGTTATGACTTTCCAGTATGAGTGTTTCCAAAGTTTATCTGTCTTTAGAATCATTTTTCTTAGAATATCTCAGAGATATTCTACAGAATACATTTTAGGCAGCAGTGACCTTTATCCTTGGAGAACTGTCATATTATTTATATCTTTAACGTTAAGCTTTCCACAATTATCAAAGGTCACTGGAAATAGCACCAGAAAATTTCCCTAGGTCTTTGTTATAAAAACGTGGATGAGGACACTCGCCAATAATCACATCAAGTGTAACACTGGTTAAAAGTTCAGGACTGCCCCAGTTTGAATACAGGTCCCATTCCTTGCTAGCAATATCAAGTGGTACATTCTGTATCACTGAATCTTCTGGAAACAGCTTCTCCTTCGTGGGGTTGTTGTAAGGATTAAATAGAATTTTTCGTGCACTCAGAACAGTTCCTGTCCATCATAAGCACTCAAAGGGCAGCTATTTGCTTTTGTTATTATTATGTAGAGCCAGGAAAACTATGATGTTTCTTTAGGGTGTTGCATGCTTATTCCATTCAATATTAAGAGGTTGAACATATCAAAAGTTACTTTAGTGAGAAAAATCTAGGCTTCATCTGCAGGCACCTGTTATAGTTACGTCCTCTGATGTTCCCAGAAAGACAATAGCGGGCTTCTCAACAACTACAGTAGAGTGTCAACTCTGCTATCTCCTTGACTGTTTTTCAATATTTAGTACAAACCTGAATGTCTTTACCAATGTGTATGTGTGTTTCCTCTTATCTCCCTGGCTACAGGAAATCTCAGACCAAATTTGACACCTCAGGTCAAATTTGAAACCAAATCATATCAACAATGCTAATCCCTATGATGCTCACTGCTCTACTACTTATACCGAAGGAATTTTATTGCTATGGCTTTTTTAAAAAAATATTTTTTTAAAAAAGTGAATAAATAAAATCAATATAAGAAATTTCCACTTGGGCAAATAGAACTCAGTATGCCTGCTTTGTCATTTTTTTCTCTATGCACTGACCCTTTGCAAATCAGTAATTTTTCCTGTGTGCACTATGTTGTTTTATGTTTGTTGTTTAATAATCGTTTCCCAGTTTCAAACTTTAAAAATTCCATAACACCAGATTCCTCTCTCTCTTCCCCTGGCTTCATTCATTCACTGATCTTCCAATTTCTCCATCCCTTCTTCACTTGCCTGAGACATCCTTAGTTCAGAACCTGGTCATCTTTTAGTAGACTGCTCTACTATACTTCTGCTATCTCCACAGTTTTGGCTCCCTGCCTACAATGATTTTCTCAATCTTCCCCATTTCAAAAAGCCTTCAGTGTTGCACTGCTGTAGGATAAAATCCAGACTCCTTAGTATGATGCATAAAGTTCCTTTTAACAGGCTCCACCTACCATTCTGCTATCTTCTTATTCTCCTCAATCCATGCCACATGTTACTCACTGCTCCATCAGTCTGGAAGACTCGTTGTTTCTCCCTCTCTCAGCCTGCAAATCTCCTGTTCAGTCCTCAACTTTAAGGTTTCTCCACTCCCTCAGATGAAATTCATCATTTATCTCTTTGCCCTCAGGGCACTTGTAACACAGTTGTTTATATTTGAATGTCTTTTATTAAATTTTGAGCTCCATGAGGGTAAGAACCAAGGGTTACTCATCTCTAATCCTCACAGTTTTTTTTTTTTTTTTTTTTTTTTTTGAGTTAGAGTCTCACTCTGTCGCCCAGACTGGAGTGCAGTGGCCGCTCCTGGCCACCGCAGCTTCGACCTGCTGGACTCCGGCGATCCTACCGCCTCAGCCTTCCGAGTAGCCGGAATTACAGGCACGCGCTACCACGCCTGGCTAATTTTTTGCTTTATTGTAGAGATGAGGTCTCGCTGTCCTTTTAAAACCACATTAAGCATTGAGTAACTATTTGCAGAATTGAATGAAGTTACATCCTCAAGCCTGGAAAGTAAAGAAAGTTATGACCATAGTCGCTGCTACTGTAGTGAGATGGTCTGATGTTGAAGGCCGAAAGGAGAATGAGTCTTCATGGAAAAAATCTACAAAGGGAAAATGAACTGTGAGAATGTAGGCTATTATAGGGCGATGCTGTAGGGTGATGGCTGCTGTACCTGCAAAATGTGACTATTCTAATCACCAGAGGGATACTTGCATTTTTCTGTGGTATGAAGCAGTTCTCACCACCATCCAGTTTCAGGTGCCAATATTCTCAGCTCACTGGAACACAATGTGATTTTGTGATTTCTAAAATATTGGATTCTAGCCGGGCTAGGTGGCTCAGCCTGTAATCCCGCGCCTTGGGTGGCTGAGGTGAGTGGATTGTCTGAGCCCGCGGGTTCGAGACCCGCCTGGGCAAC
>NW_007256666.1:938607-958444 GCF_000164805.1 Carlito syrichta
TGCGGTGGCGGGGAGCGGCCACTGCACTACAGTCTGTGTGACAGAGTGAGACTCCAACTCAAAAAAAAAAAAAAAAATATTGGATTCTAAGATGCAGGACCCTGGAATAAAGTGATAATTCCAGTGTCTAAAAATATATATATATTCCTCATTTTTAAAAGATCTAGTATTTGTACTTAAACCCCATGCTATCCTCCCCCCAAAAAAACCAAAAACCTTTATGGCAACCTTAATGCATTGACTGCAACAGGGACAAAGGGAAAAATAAATTGTAATTCTGGGTTATCCATTCACTTCTCATGATCTAGACACCATGAGTCAGTCCTCTCAAGACTTGGATTGACTCTGAATGAACTGAAGGAAATTTAGTTATATGGGTTCTGCTAGTTAGATACTGAGCACTGACAGTAGTGGGACATTGCCAGGGGAGGGAGAGGGGCACATAACATCAATAAGAGTACCTGTACTCAAACCTGGTGAAACTAGGACCAAAGGGAGGCCCAAACTTTATATGTGCAAAGACCACTTATCTATCTAATCCTGAATTGTACCCCATATCTTTAAAATGAAATAAAATAAGAAACTGAGCCTCTGAATCATGTTGACTCCAATCCCACCATGTACCTGCCCTCCCTACTGGAATACAGCTGAGATGGTTGACCCAGTTCTTACATAGCTTCTTAAATATGGCGTATATGCCCTTCAGCTCTTCCTCATCCTTATTCAAAGGTTCTGCAGTCCTTTGTTTTGGGGCCTGTGCTGCCAAATGACATGAATGTCTACTTTCATTAAATTTCTCATAACACTCTATCCCCCCATTCCAACTTTTAAAAAATGTGGGAACATCTACGGGGATCAGTCTCTACTCATTTCCAACAATGACCACTGAATATTTTAACATTCACTCCATTATCCTCCCCTAACCCCATCCTTCTTCCATTCAAGGCCATGCCTCCTTCCATACTCATGTTCTCTAAACCCCTTTCCATTCTGCTCCTATCATTCCCAAGCATCCCTGCCCTCTTCTTCTGGCACATTCTTCCAGCATGTGAAAAGTAATTAGAGATTTTTAAGTGGAAATAGAAGACCAGAGTAAACACTGCACAATACTGTGGAAAGTAGTCCCAACAACCACAAATACATTTGGAAATATTTGCTTGTGTAGAGAATATCTTTGGAAGGATACATAAGAAACCGATAAAGGAGGTAATTTCCAGAGCTGGAAACACCACTGCCAGGGGATAAGATTGAAGAAAAGCTTATTTTTCTCTATATGCCTTTTTGAACTCTCTGGATTGTGTATAATATACATGCATTCTCTATTAAAAATAAAAGCATAGGCCGGGCGCGGTGGCTCAAGCCTGTAATCCCAGCACTTTGGGAGGCCGAGGTAAGAGGATTGCCTGAGCCCATGGGTTCGAGACCAGCCTGGGCAACTTCACAAGACCTCATCTCTACAATAAATCAAAAAATTAGCCGTGCACGGTAGCGCGCACCTGTAGTTACAGCTACTTGGAAGGCTGAGGTGGAAGGATCTCTGGAGCCCAGCAGGTCGACGCTGGGGTGGCCGTGAGTGTGCCATGGCACTCCAGCCTGAGCAATGGAGTAAGACTCCAACTCAAAAAATTAAAGCATAAAATAAACATTTTAATGTTCACATCTTGCAGAGTTCTACCAAATCCTTGTGTTCTCCTTTTGCTACACGCTCCCTAGGTAGATAAATTCATTCTGTTTCCACTACCACCTGTGAACTGGTCACTCAAAGGCCCAATACCTCTGGCCCACCTCTCCTGTAAGTTTCAAAGTTCTATTTCTCACAGATCATCTCTACTCAGATCAGATAAGACCTCAACCCAAACTCTCACATATCCCATTCATCATCTTCCCATCATCAGCCCTTAAGGAAGAAGCTTCATAAATACTGCTGAATTAAAGGACAGACCTGCTGCTACTACTCTTGAATTATCAGTCCCAGCTGCAATTAACTATCATCTTACCACCATGCAGTCACCAGAACTGCGAATCATTCATTTCCTCCCTAGACCCATGAAATCACCAAATCAAACATATCTACTCCATCAGTAAAATACCATTCAAATCAATTCTTTTTAAAAAAAAAATTATTTATTTTTTATTATGAAGTTGTGGGGTACAGTTAAGGGTTAGGTATACAATTGCGTTTCATTCGGGCACCCTGTTGATATGGGGTGTTTCCCCATTCCCAGACAGATATTTGCTACTGTTAATCCCATCCCCCTCCCCCCACCATAGTTTCCCAGTACTGTCAGTCATTTTTGTATAGTATTGCATTGAATGTTTAAGGTTCATTATATGAGTGAGAAATCAAGACTTTAGTTCCATTTCTATTACCTTACTTAAGGCTCTAATCATCTTTTTCCTGGGCTCCCATGCAACCCCCTAACTTGATTTCCTCTGTTATTTTCAGTCACCCTGCACACAGCTGCCTATAGCCGCATCACTCCTGGCTCACACCCTTGAGTGGCTCCCTAGACTAGGCAAGGAGGCAGAGACTCCTCAGCATGGCACCATGCCCTTCCCCACCTGGCTTTGCCAACCTGGCCAGTCTCGTTGCCCCCCATTCTTTGACTCGTGAAAAACAGTAATACAACTGCAGTTTCCCCAAATATACTCCGCTCCTTCTCACCCTGACACTTTTGTTTATATTATTCCCTCAGCTGGGACTGCCCACTCCTGACCCCTTTAGCTTCCCTCCATCTTGGTTATCTTCTCACCATCATTTGAGACTGGCACAAAGACCTAATGAAAAACATTGAATGAAGATATCCTGAGGCTCTGAAAATTGAGAACTACTAGACCAAGCCTGAAGCTGAAGTCATCAGGTCATTTACAAGGTAAAGCAACAGGATCATAATTTCCAGCTAGTTTAATTCCAGGGTATGAGTAACTGATCTAGAACATCTTTGAATATAACATTAAAAATCTTGCATAATCATTGGAGGGATTTAAGGGAACAAGAGAAACCTCAAATTTCAGCTTCATGAGGTCTTAGTATCCAATGAGAAGACATATGAAAGGCAGTGAGTGGGTACTAAGAATCCACAGAGCTCCCTCTTGTTATATAACATCTACTAACAGCTTTAATTAATGTTAGACTTTACAGTGAATCAGATTAGTATTTATCTGCCTTTTTGACTTGCGAACAATCTAATTAATTTGCTATGCAGATAGTAGAATGACAACAAGTCTTTGTCTCTCATAAAGGCTACAGTTTCATTGCTAGGATCATACCTTGAATTTCAGAAAAGGTCTTGGTTCATTTAAACAGTATAGAGAAAAGTATGTCTCTGTATTTGAACACTACAGATTTCAGTCAGGAGATTGCAGGCTTTATTCTAATCTATGCAGCAAAAAAGGTAAACCTTGAGTTTGCAATGCTAAGGGCACACAACGGGGTGCAAATTCCCAACATCCAACTGGCCTTTACCAAATAAAGATGAATCTGAATTAGCTGTGGTGAGAATAGATATTATGCAGAGGTGAAACATTAAAGATTGGATAGCTCACTAATGCCATTAGTCATCCAAGCGTATGAGAAACACAATCAGAGAAACTCTGAGTCAGATTTAGCTTTTGCACAGAGCTTTAGTCTTATCTTTGTGGCATAAACCAAAAATCAGAAAACACCAATGGGGGAGAAATACAGTGCCTGGGATTTGGAAAATGAATCCTTAACATTTATGACAAAGTAATGCTTGGTGTTAACCAAAGCAGTTTTGTAAAACGGAAGTATTTTGAAAAGTTAGCAGAAAAAAGGCTTTTCTGTAAGAAATCAAGTTAGTAAAAGATTCTTAGTAAAAAATGCATGCATGCTTGTTCAAATTAAATTCAGCTTCATTTCTTCTTTCTTTAATAGCACAAGATTTTATTTGCTAAGCTTTACAAAGTAAGCATCTGGGGAAAATTAGTACAATGATATTGAAAGATATTTATTGGCTTTTGAGAAGATAAATGCAAATGAAAATTATTTAGAAAATTAATTTTCAAAAGTATCTTAAATGAAATAAATATAATATCTAATACAATCTCTTTCTGCAAGAATCTCTAAGATGGGCAACCCTAAAAACCAATCAGCTTCATTTCAATTCATTACTTCATTAATTTATTCAACAAATATTTATTGAATGCTATGTGCAACAACTGAGAGAAAGGGAATTCTAAAGATAGAGATTAGACACATTTGAGACACTTCTAAAATAGCCATCTTCTGTTTTCCTAGGGACTATAAGGAGGTATCATAAATAAGAATGATTAACAGAATTAAATAACATATCTAGTCAGGTATAGGGGTTTCCGAGCCTCTCTCCTTTGTTGCTATTTGGAGATAAGTCATAGCTACAGAATAAAGGACGTACACATCCAAAGGATCGGGACAATCTTGGTTTTAAATACCCTTTCCCACTTTTTGTAAAAGTGTGCTCATACTTGTCAGATTATATAGCCCAATTTTGACTTGGGAAACAGCCAGCTTGGCAGGCACAGAGAGAAGGCATCTAATGACTTCCTGGGTTTTCTCAGGGAAAGGACAGGAAATGGCAAATTAAAGGCTCCTTAACCAACGTTAAATTGAAGAGTCATGAATGCAAGGTTATGACTCCAAGGGACATTTCACAGAACTACAGACGACCAGAGAGGGCAGAGCAAAGAAAACTGCACAGGCTGTTTTGAGGAGGTGGATCTGTAGAAACATTTCTTTGGGATTTGGTAGGAGGTGAAAATTTGACAAAAGTGGAGGGAGAAAGAAGAAAGCTCATCCTGACCTTTTAATGAAGGTCAAGATAACTTACAAAAAGACTTGCATCAACACCAGAGTCCTGGTTTTGGTGTAATGTTTTTCTTTCTTTCAGAGAACAAACCATCCCATTCTTGGGGAACAGTCTTGGATATCTTCCAGAGTAAAGTGGTTATCACTGTACCACAAGCAAATGAACTGGTTTATTCAGGGACATTTTAGTCATTACAAATAATCCCTCAAGTTAAGGCACATTCCGGGGAATATGCCACAATGTAAATAATATTCACATAGGATGTCTCTTTATTATCCTTTGATCTAAGGGAGAGTTGGGTATTTAGAGTAAAAAAAAAAATCTGAATTTGAATTTAGTTCTACCACTGACTGACTGTGAAATCTGGGGCAAGCTATTTGAACCTCTCTGAGCCTGCATATCTCATCCACAAAAAAGAGACAAGTTCTTCTTGATAGAGCTTTTAGGACAATTAAGTGACTTAAAATACATTAAAGTGCACTAAAAATGATAAACTGATATAAATATAGTCACCAGTATTCTATAACAGTATTTTTTGATCTAGTTGCCATGGTATGGATGGAGAGTATGCTAACAACAAAGGCAGAGCTCTTGACCAATGAGCTAAAAGGATACATTATGCAGTGACAGCAATCATATATGGCAAGAATAGATCTACTGCTCAATAACGTCAAAATTCATTTTCAGTGTCAGTTTCAACTTTTTATTCTAATTTGACCCCTACAACAATTAAATATTTAACATAAATGGATACTACTGATTATTCTAAATAAAGTGGGGGAAATATTTTCTCTGCCATGGTCTTCACTGCCAAATGATTTAAGACTATGACTAAAAATAAAGTTATAATTAAAATTAAAAAGTAGCTGGGCTCGGTGGCTCAGCCTGTAATCCCGTGCCTCGGGAGGCTGAGGTGAGTGGATTGCCTGAGCCTGAGGGTTCGAGACCTGCCTAGGCAACTTGGCGAGACCTCATCTCTACAATAATCAAAAAAAAAAAAAAATAGCTGGGTGTGGTAGCATGCGCCTGTAGTTGGAAGGCCTGTAGTTGGAAGCTACTTGGAAGGCTGAGGCGGAAGGATCACCGGAGCCCAGTAGGTTGGGGCTGTGGTGGCCGGGAGCGGCCACTGCACTCCAGTCTGGGCGACAGAGTAAGACTCCAACTCAAAAAAAAATTAAAAAGTGTTCAATATCTCCTGGATGGTACTCATGTGATATCTTTGCTGTAGTCTCAGGTTTTCATCAAACATTTTCTGAGAATCCATTAAATATTCACACTGTTCTAGGTACTATAAGGGACATGAAGATGATGGAGACACAGTTCTTGCCCCAAAAGTACTCACTAATTCATTAGAGAGAGCTACTGGTAATAACTGATAAAAAGGCAAACTGACAAGGAGTTCTTTGAGAAAAATTCAAAGTGTTCTGGGAATATAAGAAAAAGACAGATTACTTCCAACTGCAGAAATCTAGCACAGGGCTTTGTGGGGAATGTTATTTGGAACAATGTCACAGAGGATGGGTAAGACCCCTTTGCCAGATATGGCAGTGGAGGGTTAGGGGGTTAGTAGCTAGGCTGAGAAGCAAGCTTGAACTTGACTCAGAAAGTTGACAGAGCAGGATATATTCAGAAATACTAGCTATAGCAGCATGGCCAGAACACAGACACAACGAAAGAAGATAAGGTTGAAAAAGCAGGTCAAGAGAAAATTGTGGAAGGTTTTGAATGCCCAGCTGAGCAGCTCAATTTTTTTCTACATGTAGAAATCCAATGAAGGGAGAATGCCATGATGGGTCTTGGTTCTGGAAAGAAATACAAGTAGAGTCAGCAGGGATGATTTATTGGAAGGGTGGGAAAGAGACTAAAAGGAAGCCAACCAGATAAGGAACCATGGCCTCAGGTCAGAGGTATTAAGAGCTAGAAGGCAGACAGTGGCAGCAGGAAGCAATGCATGAATGACAGTTTGCTTTTTCATCTTGAGATGACATACTCCCTGAGGGCACTGGTCTCAGACACTCTGTGTAGCCTAGATTAAGAGGTCTTGGTGCCTTAGGCTAAACCAAAGAGATGAAAGTACTCAACTCTCACATATTTGAGCAATTTCTTCTTTAAAGACTTGCCTGATGGCATATGTCTGAAGAAGGTACACTGTGAGTTAGAATGATCATATGTAAAGGCTTTTTAAACCAAGGGACCTGTGATATAATAAATGTAATTGAAAAGTAAAAGTCCAATGATTTGCATTATCCTGACACCACGCAATACCCGAGATTTTTACATCTTTGTCCTCTCTGCAGTCATTGTTAAAGTTCTTGAGCCTTTTTCCTCTTCTACAATTTCTGGATGTTTATGTGCACATCTTTTACAGGTGATAGCTGACAATTAGAATTTCCTCACTCATCTGCTATGGTGGTGAGCATAATTAATGATTTCTGCATTTGATTATGGAAAAATAAGATGAAATAATTTGTTCCCAAATATGACCAAGGCAATGAAACTAGTTTCTTAGATGTTTAAGATAGAGAATAAGGCCAAACACATGTAAAAATTATATCATCATAAAATTAAATAACCTGCTTATGTCTTAAATTCTATTCTCAAATATAAAATCAAAGCCTTGGAGACACATGCAACAAATGAAATACCCCCATCAGCATTAGTTCCTTCATACCTAAAATATGAGTTCTTAATCATACTATTGCATTCATTTTCTTCTTTCAGATAACAAAAAAGGAATCTGCAAATGGAGCTAAACAGATTATTTTAGAAAACAATTAGACATAAAATGACTCTAAGTGAAGATTCCTGGCACTTTTCTAGGTGTGCAAGTGTATGCACTCCGCATACCAATGACAAAGCTAGAAAGAAAACTCACCTGTTTTCTTCCTCAAGATCTGCTAGGATTCTCTCTAGCTCCCCTCTTTCCTCACTCTCTAAGGAAATCAAGATCTGGGCAGGACTACGAGGCTGGCTCAGGGGGGAGTCCTGGTTCAAACTTTGGCAGTAATGCTGGATTAACAAATGTTCATCATCTCTGGAAAATAAAATCAAAGGTTTTGGTTTTTTCCCCCCCTTATTTTGCTTTAGGGGTCAGGAACTTGGGTCTGTATTTGAAAATAGAAACATTTATTTGCTCTTAACAATTAGTTAAACCTTTTGTTCCTGCTTCTAAAGACCTTTTGGTATTGTTGAGGTTGTGGTCTACCATCCTATTGATGACAATTCAAAGTGTTTTTTTGCTCAAATTTTCCAATGAAATTGATTGGCCTATTTACATGGATAAATGAAAGGCAGGATTACAGAAATACTGGGACCCTATGTCAACAGTTAGTCCATAGTTAATAAATATTAAAAGACATAATAATGGCTGGATAATGGTTTGGCTACCAAGCCTATCAAGATCAACTTTTCACTAACACATGCTATTATTGATACTGACTAGGAAAAACCTCCAGTCCTGAAAATAAGAAAATAGTAAATTTCTCTTAAGTGGAAGGCAATGGAACCAAAAAGTATTGCCAAAGTGAGACAGTTTTAACTTATATAAATCATGGAGGCAGGATGATAACAATTAAACTGTAGCTAAATGACTGTTTCATGCATTTATTGCTTAGATTAAAAAATTGAGAAAAAAACCATTAAGGTGACCGATAGAAAGAAGACTGAACAATTCATTCCTCAGAGTGGGGTGTATCGTTATGTTTAATTTTTTAATTAAAAAAGTTTTTTATTGATACATAATGGTTTTAGGGGCTAATACTGTGGGGAAAGGAGACAAAACAACAAAACGGCTCAAATTTTGGGAGGAAGCTGCAAACTAGGAACTCTCTAATACACAGGAGAAACTGTTTTCTGAATGCATTGCTCCAAGCTCCTCAAAGGCCTGTTTACCTCCACGTTCTGTTCTTAATGAGCGGCTAAAGCTCTTTGTTTCTAGTTAGATATCATTAAGATGATACATTAATATTACTCTCTCTATATCCACTTAATTTTAAGCTGAAAAGGTTAAAATATTTAGAAAAAAGTCCTCTTGGTTTAAATTATTTTTGTTCATCAAGCCAGAGAACTGGTTGAGATGTGAAGAACTGACTAAAAATATTATTGGTTGTTAAAAACAAACATTTAAGTGAAGTCAACCAATCCACTAAGCCACTTCCCCAAACCTGCCTCTAAAATACTATGATTTTTAACATCCAACATTGAGTCAAAATAGATTTTATGTTCTCAGAATGACCTAAAGCTAAATTTTATTTTTAAATAAAACAAATGCAGATTTACCACCTATCTCAATTATTATCACTCTTCCCAAATTCTGAAGTTGTGTTGCTAGAATTTCCCATGTTTAATTGTAACATATAGTTGTAATTATAGTTTTCTTATTGTTCTCTTAGGCAGTCAATAAATGACAGTCAGTGTTATAAAGATAAAACTTGAATTAATTTGAATGTGCTAGAGCTTTTAATATAAAAATCAGTGAGCCAAAGAAATAAATCATTCAAGCCATGTACATTTAACTGATTCTTTGGTCACACATTTTCCTATCAAAATATTTAATATATTAATATCATTAATACTTTTCACCATAGCTAAGAAAGAGAACGCATCAGTTATGCTTGGGAAAAGGTTGTTTGTTTGTTTGTTTGTTTGTCTGTTTGTTTGAAGTAACCAAGTCATATACAGATGACTGAGTGTTGATTTGATTCTTTTTTATTATCTCAATTGCCTTTATGTACCAGATGAGATGATTTGTTCTCATATCTTCAATAACTAGTTAGATATAAATGCTACTTTGATATTATTTCCCTTGGTCTAATCCTTATGAAGCCCCTTTTCTTGTATGAACATGACTTTGGGTTGCCACACCAACTACACATGATAAATTTCCCATTCTTCCCTTCACCTATACTCTCCATGACAAGATGGGTGAGCTATCCATAATTTCTCAAACAAAAAGCCTCATTGTACTTTGACTAGATTTCTTCTTTCTATATGATTTATTCAGTTGGAAGATCCTTACTTTTTCCTTCTTATTTGCTTCATCATCTGGTCTCTCTACCTCAGGCTGTAGTCCACATTGACTGGGTTCATGGCAGTGTTGCTTTGTGCTCTGTATTGTGAATACTGCCCCTATTCTATCATGAAGCCTCTGTTTCTCTGCCCTAGTTGTGTTCTCTGGCCCTTTTAGCACCACTGGATCTCTTCCCTTAAAGTTTAACAGGGCTGGATTATCATCCAACTAACAAATTGTAACCTAAATTTGTACTCCCTCCTCAGGAAATCCTTCATAAGACTGCCTCATTTGATTTACCTTGTGAAGATGCTAAGTCACAAAAATTTACTACTTCGGATTTCTGAAGGGAAGTGCCCAACTAACCTACCATATGGGCACAGTAATTCTAGACCAAGATCACATTTCCACTCCCCATGAGTGGAGAAAATACTACTTGGCCTTCACTTTCAAATAAATATCCTATCTCTTTAAATATCTCGCAGGTCTGGTCAAAGATTAAATATATAATATAAGTATTTGGGATGCTGCAATTTATAATAATATTATAAAATAAATTTAAATAAGAATAAGACAAACTATTTTTGCTACTCTGGAATACTAATAATGTCAAAATTTGGATGAGCCCATTCTGTGACAGGTTGTTAAGAATTAAAGAAAAAAAGTAAATGAATGGCTCCTTAAAAGATCAAATGAATATGATGCTAATTCTTATATCCTGTGCTATCCTACTGCTAAAGCCCTCAAAGCAATTTCATTGTCAGGAACATTTTGTAAAAAGAGATGGGATACTTACATGCTCTCATTAGGAGAGATGCTATCATTTAGATAAGATCCATTGCTGTTTTCCATTTCTGCTAGCCTGATAAAAAACGTAAAAGCTCATTAAAACTTATGTGACTTCTTAGAATCTACTCAAGACCTAATCGAACATTCCTGAAAACTAAAGGATAAATCATGTCAAGAAGAGAAAGGAATCCTTCAAAATAAAGGATGTGTGTGTTGACTTAACCATTTGAGGCAGTGTGTGATAGATCACAGCTAGTTAGTAGCATTACAATTATGATATAAATTCTAAGGGAAGTTGTATTTTGTTGTTGGTTTTCTTTGTCCCCCAAAGATTAGTCTTGCTTTCACTGAGAACAGGTCTTTGTTTTCAGAAGAAAAGCTTTCCTAACAACCAATGCACTCCCTACCTTACACTACTACCACTTGTCTCTTAGGACAATTAATGCTCTCCACTATGAGACTTATACAGCTAGTTAATGCTTTCCACGATTGATAAACATGTCCAGCAGTTAGAATATTGATAAAGGATGAATGCACAGTAAGCTTTGTAAATATTCTGCCACCAATTTTTACCTTTAAAAATCTGCTTCACCTCAGACAATAATAAAGTTTTTTTCCTACTAAAAAGTTAATCAAACTCTTACAGATTTAATAAGCATAAGGTACTTTACAGTTAGTAACTAAGTTTTTAGGTATAAAAACTATTTTCAAACACACAGAAAGTGGGAGAGAAAGGTCCAAGGATTAGGAAAATTATTCTCTTCTTTACAGTATATCATGTAAAATAAACACACAAATGGAAAGTTGATGCTTTCATATTCTCCACATAACATATTGTCATTTCCTTACACATTAATGTCTAGTCTGGTAGTTTTCTAAGAAGGTTAGACGATTTGTAAGCCGATTTAGTCAATGTGCTCAGTATAAAAAACATAACAAGGCTATTGGAAATGTTTAAAAGGCCAGGGTTAGGGAAGATTGTTCTGGACTAATACTCTTGTTGATGTCCAAAACAACATGCAGTGGAATGGCATGCACGTTAGAGGGCAAGTTGATTAGTAGAAATCAGACAAGATTTGGGAAAAAAAGAAAAGATTTGTTTAAAATATTATAGGTTAGCTTTCCTTGGTTAGTTATTTCAATCAATATTTGCCTGGCATTCAACTAGTCTCATACCTGCTAGCATAATGTTCAATGCGTGAATGAGTATCATCGTGTGAAAGCTGAGGGGACGAGGCAGGCCTATAAGGCAGAAAATGTGATTAGTCACAGATACCATCCATTAATGGAGAAAAAAACCCACCACACAGTTATGCTGTATACATGGCCTAGAATGCTTTTATTCTATTTCTCTATTGATAACGTACACATTTAGCTATTCCTATATCTTAAACATAATCAAGTATTTTAAATCCAGGTTTGAGAGCTAATTTATAGAGACCATGCTTTTATTAAAAGCCATGAAGAGAGACCAAAGGCTTCTCTGAAAAAATTCAATTATAGTATTACAGAAAAGATTGGAGGAGATAATTTTTATGTAGCATTTTGTCCTTCTACCTTGTAATTTCTCATATCCTATAGTTCTGAAATTGTGTTAGCACTATGTGGTTTAAAAGTTTAAGCAGTTTACACCTGTGCCATTTGTTAGCTCCTTTTTATTGAATGGAAAGTATACATTTACCTAGTACATTTATAGTCAATCATTTTAGTTTCTAAGAGGCTACTCCAGTCCGTGACTTCTTAAGATTCCATGTACCAAGATGTCTTGGTCTATGCAAATTTGTAAAGAAGACATATACCTACCAATTTAGCAGGACTATACTACTACTTTATAGAAAATAAAATGACCCAGGATAATATTGTGATGTCTTTAAAAAGAATGACTAAATTTAACAGAATGTCGAAATATTTATTAGGGATATAGTGTGCTAAAACACAGATGAGAAAGCAAGAGGAGCTAATCAGCATGAATAGTCTATATGATTTTTGTATATAAAATATTACCTTTTCCTATCTCCACAGGCTAGAATTTTGAAAGGGTTAACATTTTTTCATCCTTTCATATCTGATCTATCAATAATCCTTGAAGTTGGTATAGTATCTTTTGGATTAACCTTAGGAAAAAAGTCATCTGTTCTGAAAACCAGTTTGGTCTTGTGCTTTTTGTTTTAATTGGAATTGGACAACAGGTCTCTTCCATTTCTCTGCTGATACAGAGAGCCCTTAAGTAAAGGCATGAATTCAAAAGTTAACAGTCATGTAATTCAGTGAAAACTCTGGTTTAGTCCAATGTCCAAGCAGCACTAAAGGACTTGGTTCTAACACTAAAGAGACTATGTTTGTTTCTCTGTACATTGAAAAAAAGAAAAAAAAAGTAGTTACTGGTAGCTAAGCTTATATAGGAAATGTGTTGTAAATTCATATTTCTTACTGTACTATCATAAGGTAATTACAACACACTACCATAAGTAACTAGGGAACTAGAGTTCTTCCACAATAGATAAAGATCTTATTTATGAAACCAATGTCATCTAGATCAAGTGTATTCACAATCAAATTGGAATAAGTTAAAAAGACTTTTAGACTGTCATGAGGAAACAAAAGAATGACTACTCAATTTGATAGGCAGATCCAAATGAATCCTCACTATAGTTTTGGAGAGTTAATCTTCTAATTTTCCAGAACCCTGGAATAGCCCATTATTAGAAAATGCTAAGGTTTGTTTTGAAATCTTGATTGCAGATCATGATAAATTAATACTTGAATTATATGGCTTATAATCACTATCTTTTGTTTTTCAATTATATATTTTTATAAGCCCAAAGCCCACCATCAGGGAAAATACATTAGTGGTGTATTTCCTTATTGCTGCTACCCTGGCAAGTATACAAAAGAAAGAAAACCTAAGACCTTGGAGCGTTACCACACCAAGAAGAGTAGGCATATAAATCCAAAATACTTTAGTACAATTTTATACAGAAAATCTTATACAGAGCTTTAATTCTTTAATTCTTAGTCTCAAGGATAATTCCATGTTATCTTTCTTATTAATGTCCATAGTGCCTATCACAGCATGCATAAGCACAAGAGCTCATAATAACCAGAAGTCGTAAAAAATATACACAAAAAGAGGCACTTTTAAATCAGAAAATGAGCCAAAAGGGAGTACTGGTCAGAGAAGACTCATTTAAAAACTAAGAATTAGTAAAAATACAAAACCACTTAGTCTAGAAACAAAACTAAGTGCAAAGCCTGCTAAAACACTTCCAAAGGAAGGTAATAATACAGTTCCTCCTTGCCAATTCATAAATACAAAACCATATACGCAGAAGGATTACTTCCTATTAGAGTTAATGATCCAACTGGCTGATTGCATCCCACCCACCACCATCTTTTCTTTTGTGAAAACTCCATGAATAAGTTGACATTCATTTAGATTTCAATGTAGAATAGCTCTAATATTTTTGACTGACCCATTTGTGGACAAATAATATAAAAGGCCTTTGTTGGATTTAGTTTAAAATAGCATGGCAAACACAGGCAAATAAGGTTTTTGTGTAAAGAAAACCAAAAAAATTGCATCTCAGGACACCTTCAAAGTCTGTGTTCCATATTAAATGAATTAAATGCTATCATGTCAGATTTATAAACATCAGAAAGAATTCTTGCAAAATAAAACATGTTAGGACTTGGCTCTTCTGCCTGAATAGGATGTCTTGACAATATATTTTATATAGAATTTATAATCCTATGTGTGAAGACTTTAATAACATTAGTGATATTAAAGAAAATATAGACTTTAGCCTGCTGGGTTTGTTTTCTTCCTCAAAACTATAACTTCCCACTATTTCTGAATAATCTAACAAACTTTTCATAAAAAGGCAAATTGTGGGTGTGTTTCAGTTGTTAAAGAAGGTATTTTAATAAAGGATATTATTAATTTTAAAGTGCTTCAAAGTTTAAGAAAGACAAGCATCCTCTACTTAAGTTACTTTAAACTGATTATCATAATTTTTTTCTCATTAACTTAGTGTAGCTGCTTCTTTCCTTTCAAGGAACTGTTAGTTACTACTTGCTTATTATTTTGGGGCTACCTTTATCCATACATTTGTAAGTATTGTTCTTTAGCATATTTGTCTCTTAGATTTCTTACTTGGTTAAACTTATTTCAACAGAGTACATTTATTCACTTATCAGAATCCAATCCAGCTGAGAAATGCAGTATATCAACTTATCAAAAGTTTCTTACTTACAAAAGGTTGTATTTCTATAAACAGACTATCTGGGTTAGGAAAAACAACTACCAACAGGCAGAGAACATAATCACATTGAAATAACTCTCAAAATTGTTTAAGCATAATGATTAAATAATCAGATAATTCACTACTTATAGCTACCATAGCTCAAAATTAAGGAGCACAATAATGTAGTTTTAAAAAAGAAAGGGAAGGCTTCTAACTTCCCTTAGTCTAATAAGGATGTAAAATAAACATCAATTAATAGTTTGTATTTATCATAAAGGGTTTATTTTTAAAAAAGGATCTAGTTTAAATTAAATTACATGGTAGAACAATAAAAAAGACCCAATAAAAATAAATTGAATGCTTACATAAGCCCGTCTTCCAAATTGGTCATTTCCCCTTCATATATAATAGAGCCATCTGACTTTAAATATTTTAATAAAGTATGCTTTGAAATGCCAAAATTGTTAAATAAAAACCTTGCACAGTTTTAAAACAGGCACTTTGTTTGCTAATATATAAGTCATAGGCCCCCAAAAGAGTTTTCTAATATTGTAAACTCTGAGATCAATCAATCATCTGTTGGTATTTAATATTAATATTATTAATATACACCAATAATAATAACAAAGACTACAGTACACTTTCCTCCTAGAGTAAATGTATAACTTCATGAGCTGAATATTTAGTTTGGAGAGTAGAGCAAAGCGACTTTAGTTCAAAACTTAGAAACCCATGTATATAGTCAAATATCATGGCATAACCTAATAAAAAGTCCGCACACCTCACTGACATTATTCAAACTCAACATTATACTCTAAAACAAATTCTTCTGACTTTTAATAGTCCACCTATAAGAGGCCTTAAGAAACAAACCATCATCCTTTTGAAGGTCCTAAAAGCATTGAAGCTAAAGAAAGTTAGTATGTAATCAGGAAACTCTTCTTTGCTTTTATTGAAAGAAATATGTAAACACGTCTCCCAGAAATACAACTAAAACCCTAATAATTTTTATTTTATTTTAATTTGAACTCAGGCCAGGATATCTGTTGGTCTGAATTTCACCAGGTGGAGGAACTGAAAACTCTACTCTGATTCTCCTGATTTGTGGTAGATGGTACTCTCAAAGTCTTACCAAGAGAAGAAAAAAACTGAAATGAAGGAAGGGAAATTAATATGTTTTTAAAACAAAATGAAACAAAACAAAAATCAAGCGAGCGAGTGTGTTCGTGGTAGCAGCACCCTTCAGCAAAAGTACTCACGCAGAATCTACCGGCCAGAAGTTGATCAGAGTAACGGGACTGCAAAACAAAAAATGAGGTGGTGAAGAGAGACACAGGCAAACTCAGCCGCAAAAAACTTATTGAAAGGTCAAAATAAATAAAATCCAACCAATTAAGTATGAATCAATGGAAAGCAACAGCCAAACAAAGGTGTAAAGTGAATTAAAAGAAAAATAGTTGTGTGATTGCCATCAGAGTTATGGAAAAAAGAGAAATAGGTTCAAAAGAGGTGAAAGCATCATCCGTTTGATCATGAGAATCACTGCTACTTACTGTGAAGTCATTACCTGTGACCATATTTTCTCCCAAGTGGAAAAAAGTGACTAGACATGACCACACAATCAGATACAAAAAGACACACATCTACTGATTTGTGAAGGAGGAAAATCAAAATGAAATATTGGAATCACTCATTTGTAAACAGTCCCGTATTTCTTAAAGCTTTATGACAATTAGTGGCTATAATGTGTTCTTTTTTTTTTTTCCCCTTGCAAGATACAGTGTAACTTTTGGAAAATAATTGTCAGGAGATGTGGGAAAATGGCAATTGAATATCAGCTTGTTTTTCTCTTTTCAGCTAAAGTAAATAAAAAGAAATAGAAGAGACTGTTTGCATTTGGGAGTGAAGGAGGGTGTTCAGCTGAGAGAAGTTCAAATATACATCAAACAAGAGTTTGTTTTGCCTTTGCCACTACTCACGTTTCCATGTTGTCCCCCTCTAAGACAGTCTGCACTGGCAGGTAGCCCATTCGGGGATGCTTCGCAAAATACCTTTTGGTTCGAAATTTGTTTTTTAGTACCTTGGCAAAGTCTCGAACATCTTCTCCAGATGTAGTCTGAAAGGGAAATCACAGGAATATCAGATTTAGGAGAGAGAGTATCTGCCTCAGGGCACTAGTTTTGTAATTAAGGAGAGTGTGGGAGTTCTGAGCAAAGGTTTTAGATTTAGAAAAATGGGGCTTTCAAATTAGTTTAGGCATTTACTAACTTGGGTGAGTTATTTACCTCTCAGAGGCTCTGATCGTCTGTAAAATGGGGGCAGTAATACTCAGCAAGTTGTTATAATAAATATATGAAATAAGCCGGGCTCAGTGGCTCAGCCTGTAATCCCGTGCCTTGGGAAGCTGAGGTGAGTGGATTGCCTGAGCCCGCGGATTCAAGACTCGCCTGGGCAACTTGGCGAGACCTCATCTCTACAATAAATCAAAAAATTAGCGGGTGTCGTAGCACGTGCCTATAGTTCCAGCTACTTGGAAGGCTGAGGCGGAAGGATCGCCGGAGCCCAGCAGGTCGAGGCTGCGGTGGCCGGGAGCGGCCACTGCACTCCAGTCTGGGCGACAGAGTGAGACACCAACTCAAAAAAAAAAAAAAATATATATATATATATATACACACACACACACACACACACATATGTGTGTATATATATATATGTATATATGAAATATACAAGCTACTACGCTACTCCAAACAATGACAGTTCTTAGAAGTCATAAGGTTGAAAAGTTGACCTTAAGTTTCACCACAATTTATGGTATTTAAAAAACTATTTAGTACACAAAGCCTCATCCACTAAATGTTTGTCTATTCACTGCATGGTACATTCTCCAGCACTGACTATCTTTGTAATAGGAATAATCGTGAGAAAGACAATTGACTATCTGGGAGGATCACTCTGATGATGGAAGAGAGAACTACCCAAAGTAGAGCTTCTCACACTTTGATGTGTATGTGAACCAGCTAAGGATCTTGGTAAAATGCAAGTTTTTATTTAGAAAGTCAGGGACTGGGTCCTAGCTTCTGCATTTCTAATAAGCTACCAGGTAATAGTGTTGCTGGTCAACAGTTCGTATTTTGAATAGCCAGCATCTAGTGTTTAGAGAAAATAAGATTTATATCCAGGTCTGTCTGGCCACGAAGTCTACAACCTTACTATTTCACCAGTGATTTTTCACAGTTGTACTAATGACAAAACCATCTTAGGAGAAAGCTCCACCTCTTACTTATAGAATCTTGGGCAATTTATTTAAACCTAAGACCTCAGAGTCCACATCTGAAAAAAGGGTATAAAAATAGTAATACCTATTCCACACAGAGTAGTTTAAAAGGTAAATGCTAGCATTTAGTAGGTGTTAGTATACAAATCAAATTTTAAAAATGTTTTTAGTATATAAAATAGATAAAAAATGGGCAGTATCTTTGATTAAAGGTGGTAGGTTATGAGTCTGGGGAAACCCATATACCACCCCCCATACTCAACATACCCCATGGCCACCAGACTTCTCCTTACAACCTCTAGAGTTGTACAAAATTAATGTGAAAATGTCTTTCCTACAACCATGCACACAGAAGAAAACCTTATTTATTCATTCAACAATATTTAGTGAGGATCTGTCACATTCCATTGTGGCAGGTACCAGGGATAAGGTAAATCCTGGAGCCTACAATTTAGAGACACTTTACCTGGGAAACATCTGGGGAACTTACAAATCACAGCATTATGCACGGCCTGTAATATTGTACAAAACTGAAATTTATCGCAGGTGAACTAATTCTCACATCAGGGAGGCGTCTAACTTACCGGAGTGCAATATTCCACCATGGGATAGTGCATTTTATGGCCTTTTGCAACTCGACCAGAAAAAAAGCAGCTTTGGCAGATGTCATAATTAAAGTGCTTTAGACTCCTATACCTGGTAAAGAACAAAAACAAACACATATGCATTTCTTCAAATCAAATTCCCAAAGAACACTGTTTAATAAACCTTCTACACCACATTGTCTTAATTCTAGAAACAGAATGTAATGTTCATTAGTCCCACAAGGTAAGTGATTAACTTCCTACTTCCAGATTTCTCTGGTGCCTCTCCTACAGTATCAAAACATTTTGGCAGAAAGATTATCCTATAAACATGTGGAAGGCGGGAAGAAATATTCAGCTCTTATTTAAACTCCACTAGGAACTCTTTCAGATTAAGTAGGAAGATACTGGCAAACTTCCAGTCTTTTGAGGACCAAATACTACTCAAATTTAAAAGAACTTCCAGGAGAGATAGACTGATGTAATGCATGCCCCCTATGCATCGTGGGAACAAAAGTTTTCTGAAGCAATTGTTTTCCAAAAATTTTACATAAAGCAATTTCATATGACAAAAGAAACTTAAACAAGAACTCAATTAAAACAAGTCTTTCTTTAATTACACTTTCTTATTGACTGACATGATTCATTTTCCAATAGTTACTTGGGTGATCTCTCATCTCTTTCTCTTCAGAAATCTCTCACTACATTACCCAGAAATGATAAATGATAACTGAAACCCCAAGAAAAGACAAAATTTGGATTAGATGAGGGAATTTATAATCTGTAAGTACGAGTTGGTACATTTCCCCCCATTCTCAGGATACTATATTCTTTGTTTCATACTCCCCTGCCTTTTGCTTTCTCAGATAAGAACCATAGCCAATTCAAATAAACATATTTCTTATATCACATATGGGGAAATAGGAAGAAAAGCTATCTTTTTTTTAGATCCCAACCATCTTTAAGAGAAAGGAGGTAGCCGGGCTCGGTGGCTCAGCCTGTAATCCCGCACCTTTGGGAGGCTGAGGTGAGTGGATTGCCTGAGACCGCAGGTTAGAGACCTGCCTGGGCAACTTAGTGAGACCTCATCTCTACAATAAATCAAAAATGAGCCGGGCGTGGTAGCGCGC